>NC_091454.1:15284496-15316996 GCF_027789765.1 Dendropsophus ebraccatus | reverse complement strand
TGGTGTCTCAAATGATTGTGTATAGTGTGTGGATGATGGGTGCATAGTGGATGGATGAGGGGCCTATTCCACGGAGCAATAGTCGGCCGAATCGATTATCGCTCTGTGGAATAGAGACAAAGATCAGCCGATGATCGTGTCATCGGCTGATCGTTTATTTAGGTTAAATAAAACCTAAAATCATCGGGCACTGACCGCGCATCGCTGCGTCCGGCGACTGACGATTCCACAAGCACTATACATTACCTAAGCATGTTGCAGGTCTTCTCCTGCGCTCCTTCTTCCTCCAGGTCCCGCGCGCAGCAGCAGCTTTGGTGCGGCCTGTCTGAGCTGACAGACTGCTCAGCCAATCACTGGCCAGGATCGCCGCGGTAACGATGTCCCTGCAGCCCTCGCTAAACGACTATCGGGCCGTGTAATAGGCCCAGTAAACGAACGCCGATCTAGCCCCATCGGCCCATGAGAGGCTCTCTCGTAAAACCTGGAGCCGTCCCTGGCCTATGGCTAGGGGTGGCGCTGTTTCTGTATGAACGCCGCCATGTCTCGGGCCCCCCCGCCTTGACCGGGTAAGGTATACATTAAGACGTATTTATTTTTCCCAATGACAACGTCGGCCGAAACATCAGAAACATTTCCAGTCGTAAAATATACGTTCCTCCTGTGGAAAAAAAAAACTTCAGTCTACGTCTACGCGGCTATAAATAGGACGTTGCTTAAATTCATCCTTCCTACTGTATGTGCGGAACAACATCAGAAGCCTCAGCAGCTGAACTCACGTTAACCCCCCGATTCCCTAGCTCTGAAGCTATCCAAAGAGTGTCTAATAGTGAGAACCATGGCGGCTTAAAGGGGTGCCCCGGCGAAAATCTTTTTCTTTCAGATCAACTGGTGTCAGAAAGTCATGCAGATTTGTAATTTACATCTACTTAAAAATCACCAGTCTTCCAGTACTTATCAGCTGCTGTATGTCCTGCAGGAAGTGGTGTATTCTGTCCAGCCTGGCACAGTGCTCTGTCCATGTCAGGAACTGTCCAGATAGTGGTATTGTTGAGCGCTGTATGTCAGTACTATGTGAACAGGGTATGGTGGTATTATATGTGCACTGTATGGTGGTATTATATGAGCATTATATGGTAGTATAGAGCAGTGTATAGTAGCATAATTTGAGCAGTGTATATTGCTACTATACGATATTGCTACTATAAGTAAGGACTGTACGTTGGTACTATATTAGAATTATATGGTAGTATAGAGCAGTTAATGGCGGTATTATTTGAGCAGTGTATATTGCTATTATATGAGCACTCTATGTCGCTTTTAGATAAGCAATGTATGTTAGTATTATATGAGCATTTTATGGTAGTACAGAGCAGTGTATGGCAGTATTATCTGGGCACTCCATGTCCGTTTTGTTTTAAGCGGTGTATGGTACTGGTATTATTTGAGTACTGTATGGTAGTATTATTTGAGCATTGCATGTTGGTATCATTTATTCATTACATGTTAATAGTATCGCAGCACAGTATGGGGGTATTATTTAAGCAATATATGTTGGTATTATCTGAGTACTCTATGTTGGGATTATTTGAACAATATTTCTTGATAATATCTGAGCACTGTATGTTGGTATTACATGAGCACTGTATGTTGGTATTATGTGAGCACTGTATGTTGGTATTATGTGAGCACTGTATGTTGGTATCATATGAGCACTGTATGTTGGTATTATGTGAGCACTGTATGTTGGTATTATGTGAGCACTGTAGGTTGGTATTATGTGAGCACTGTATGTTGGTATTATGTGAGCACTGTATGTTGGTATCATATGAGCACTGTATGTTGGTATTATGTGAGCACTGTATGTTGGTATCATATGAGCACTGTAGGTTGGTATCATATGAGCACTTTATATTGGGATTATGTGAGCACTGTATGTTGGTATTATGTGAGCACTGTATGTTGGTATTATATGAGCACTGTATGTTGGTATTATGTGAGCACTGTATGTTGGTATTATATGAGCACTGTATGTTGGTATTATATGAGCACTGTATGTTGGTATTATGTGAGCACTGTATGTTAGGATTATATGAGCACTGTATGTTGGTATTATATGAGCACTGTATGTTGGTATTATGTGAGCACTGTATGTTGGTATTATATGAGCACTGTATGTTGGTATTATGTGAGCACTGTATGTTGGTATTATATGAGCACTGTATGTTGGTATTATGTGAGCACTGTATGTTAGGATTATATGAGCACTGTATGTTGGTATTATGTGAGCACTGTATGTTGGTATTATGTGAGCACTGTATGTTGGTATATGAGCACTGTATGTTGGTATTATGTGAGCACTGTATGTTAGGATTATATGAGCACTGTATGTTGGTATTATGTGAGCACTGTATGTTGGTATTATATGAGCACTGTATGTTGGTATTATGTGAGCACTGTATGTTGGTATTATGTGAGCACTGTATGTTAGGATTATATGAGCACTGTATGTTGGTATTATGTGAGCACTGTATGTTGGTATTATATGAGCACTGTATGTTGGTATTATGTGAGCACTGTATGTGACATTTGCCACCTTTAAGCCCCTCCCCTAAAAAGTTTCTGTTGCCTTCTAAAAGGCTCCCTCTTTGGGTGTGGTTTCCATTATCATTGTAGATCCCTATGTTATATCGGGACTCGCCTCTATAATGGCTATGTGATTGAGTCCCTAGCCTGATAACCAGTCCCTATCCCCCCCGCCGTCTCCATTTCCCGTCCTTGCGGCCTCCATTATTCCAGCTCTATCCTCCCAGACGGTGATCCAGCTGAGGAGCCTCTTCTCCCTCTTCCTTCAGGCAGATAAGAGCAGGTGCTTCACCCTGGATCTGTAGTCAGGCTCATCAGCCGGCGCTGTGGGATTTCAGGAGGGAACACATCACTTCTATATAACATTGTCAATTTATGCAAAGTCTCCAGAACAGATGAGGAAAAGACGGAACGGACAGAAGGGGAAGACACAGCCATTGTACCTGGAGTCTCGCCAGCTGTCGCCACACATAATGTCTTATTAAGTAAGACAAAGTCAGCAGCATGCAGGGCTCCGGAGCAGCAATCACTGCCAGAATCAGCTGGGCTTCCCTCTATGTATCTTCAGAGTGTTCCGGAGTCACCTATAGACTACAGTCCTCCATAGACTACAGTCCTCTATAGATTACAGTCCTCAATAGTTTATAGTCCTCCATAGATCAGAGTCCTTCTTAGATTACAGTCCTCAATAGATTATAGCCCTTCACAGATTATAGTCTTCTGTATATTACAGTCCTCCATATATCGCAGTCCTCCATAGGTTACAGTCCTTTATAGATCAGAGTCCCCCATATATTACAGTCCTCCATATATCACAGTTCTCCATATATCACAGTCCTCCATAGATTACAGTCCTCTACAAATATCAGTCTTCCATAGATTGTAGTCCCCTACAGATTTCATAGACCCAATGACTGTAATCCAGGTAAATTGTAGTTCTCATAGTCCCTCATGTACTGATGTTTTCCACAAATTGCACTCAGAGGCCTATTCTATACAGATTACAGTCCTCCATAGATAACAGTCTTCCATATATTACATTCCTCCATATATCACAGTCCTCCACAGGTTGCAGTCTCCATAGATTACAGCCCTTTTTATATCGCAGTCCTCCATATATCTCAGTCCTCCACAGGTTACAGTCCTCCATATATTGCATGCCGCAGTCCTCCATAGATTACAGTCCTCCATGGATTACAGTCCTCCACATATCTCAGTCCTCCATAGATTACAGTCCTTTATATATCGCAGTCTTCCATATATCACAGTCCTCCATATATCACAGTCCTCCACAGGTTACAGTCCTCCATATATTGCAGTCCTCCATAGATTACAGTCCTTTATATATCGCAGTCTTCCATACAGTATATCACATTCCTTCATATATCACAGTCCTCCATATATTGCAGTCCTCCATATATTGCAGTCCTCCATAGATTACAGTCCTCCACATATCTCAGTCCTCCACATATCTCAGTCCTCCATAGATTACAGTCCTTTATATATCGCAGTCTTCCATACAGTATATCACAGTCCTTCATATATCACAGTCCTCCACAGGTTACAGTCCTCCATATATCGCAGTCCTCCATATATCGCAGTCCTCCATAGATTACAGTCCTTTTTATATCGCAGTCCTCCATATATCGCAGTCCTCCATATATCGCAGTCCTCCATATATCACAGTCCTCCATATATCGCAGTCCTCCATATATCGCAGTCCTCCATATATCACAGTCCTCCATATATCGCAGTCCTCCATATATCGCAGTCCTCCATATATCACAGTCCTCCATATATTACAGTCCTCCATATATCGCAGTCCTCCATATATCACAGTCCTCCATATATCGCAGTCCTCCATATATCACAGTCCTCCATATATCGCAGTCCTCCATATATCGCAGTCCTCCATATATCACAGTCCTCCATATATTACAGTCCTCCATATATCGCAGTCCTCCATAGATTACAATACATGGATTGCCTCCCATCATAGATCATTATAGATTTGGTAGTATATATATATCCTTCTTGTCCGTTGCTTGGAGTCAGCCTGTCACTCCCTTGAGCTGTGATTGTTGTTTCTCGACTTTTTCATCACCCGACTCCAAAACCCATTGATTTTCTATTAGTTAAATAAAGCAGCCATTTTATTTGCCATCGCCGTGATGTCTCCTACATTTCGGCCGAGCAGGAAAGTCATTTGGATTTTAATATACAGGTCCGAGAAGAAATAGATTTTTTTCTTCCATCAGATCGATGGCGCTCCGGTATCAGAAGTCCCCCCTCCCCCCCCTGTATGATGCGACGTCTGGCGGCCCCCGTGTTCACACACATCCCAGTTATATATAGAAAGAGCCGGGACTTGTTTGTGTATTAGTGCAGCAAATCTGGAGTATCCAAGCACCAGACACACGTTACACTAGATAAGTGGGTCATCTGGACAGCCGGAGGGATCTCTGTACAAAGGAGCGTCCTCATTCTATGTGCTGGGTACATACAGGAAAACAAGGCCAGGTTACCCAATCTGGGTAACATTAATCATTCATCGCCTCGCTGGCTATGGAATTTGTGCTGAGCCCCCTCTCTGATCTGCTATAATCTGCCAAGGAAACTGGGAGAACTGTTCACTTTCCCTACAGCGCCCCCGAAGGAGAGATGAAAAATTACAAAGTCCCCATTCAAACTTATAGTAAGAGATTTATCAAACATGGTGTAAAGTAAAACTGGCCCAGTTGCCCCTAGCAACCAATCAGATTCCACCTTTCACTTTCCAAAGAGTCTGTGAGAAATGAAAGGTGGAATCTGATTGGTTGCTAGGGGCAACTGAGCCAGTTTCACTTTACACCATGTTTGATAAATCTCCCCTATATTCTGTTAACATATAATGTATGGACAGAAGGGGTCCTTCAGAGATAGGGGCACTCTTCTAGCTGGCCCCTGCTCTTATTATGCCCAGGAAGGTAGCTGAAAATTAGATTTCTTAAAGGGGTTGGCCACTTTATAGACAATTGTTTTGTGTGTAGTATTAGTAAGTGTATTCACATTACTTATGGACAGCAGCTCCCTGTGTACTCACTGTATATACTGACAGCAGCTCCCTGTGTACTCACTGTATATACTGACAGCAGCTCCCTGTGCACTCACTGTATATACTGACAGCAGCTCCCTGTGTACTCACTGTATATACTGACAGCAGCTCCCTGTGTACCTCATAGAGCTAATATCAGACTCCCCTCATCCAGACTGGGCTGTCCTGCTCTGTGGTGAGTCTGTCCATAAGATGGCCGACATGGGGGAGCTTGTGACCATGCCCCTCCCCCTGTGTTTACCACTGAGCTTGTATATGCCTGTGGAGGACACTGGGGGTGGGGCATAGTCACATGCTCCTCCATGTCAGCCATCTTATGGACAGAATCACCACAGAGCAGGACAGCATAGTCTGGAGGAGGAGAGTCTGATTTTAGCTCTATGAGGTACACAGGGAGCTGCTGTCAGTCTATACAGTGGGTACAGGGAGCTGATGTTAGTATATACAGTGAGTACAGGGAGCTGCTGTCAATATATACAGTGAGTACACAGGGAGCTGCTGTCAGTATATACAGTGAGTACACAGGGAGCTGCTGTCAGTATATATAGTGAGTACACAGGGAGCTGCTGTCAGTATATACAGTGAGTACACAGGAAGCTGCTGTCAGTGTATACAGTGTGTACACAGGGAGCTGCTGTCAGTATATACAGTGAGTACAGGGAGCTGATGTCAGTATATACAGTGAGTACATAGAGAGCTGCTGTCAGTATATACAGTGAGTACACAGGGAGCTGCTGTCAGTATATACAGTGAGTACAAGGAGCTGCTGTCAGTATATACAGTGAGTACAGAAAGCTGCTGTCAGTATATACAGTGAGTACAGAGAGCTGCTGTCAGTATATACAGTGAGTACACAGGGAGCTGCTGTCAGTATATACAGTGAGTACACAGGGAGCTGCTGTCAGTATATACAGTAAGTACACAGGGAGCTGCTGTCTGTATATACAGTGAGTACACAGGGAGCTGCTGTCAGTATATACAGTGAGTACACAGGGAGCTGCTGTCAGTATATACAGTGAGTACACGGGGAGCTGCTGTCAGTATATACAGTGAGTACACAGGGAGCTGCTGTGAGTATATACAGTGAGTACACAGGGAGCTTGCTGACAGTATATACAGTGAGTACACAGGGAGCTGCTGTCAGTATATACAGTGAGTACACAGGAAGCTGCTGTCAGTATATACAGTGAGTACACAGGGAGCTGCTGTCAGTATATACAGTGAGTACACAGGGAGCTTGCTGACAGTATATACAGTGAGTACACAGGGAGCTGCTGTCAGTATATACAGTGAGTACACAGGAAGCTGCTGTCAGTATATACAGTGAGTACACAGGGAGCTGCTGTCAATATATACAGTGAGTACACTTACTAATACTGTACACTGAGCAATTTTACTATAAAGTGACCAACCCCTTTAAGCTGTAAAGCAGTTTACTCCCATCATGCCCCCCTTATCGGTAACATTGTAAGGCTATTAGTGAACAAATGGGCACTTTTTCCCCCACACAGCTGCAATTTGTTACAGTGTGTCAGTCACGATAATTGAGGATGTGTGAACATTAGTTCCCTTGGTCAAGGGATCGCTGTCACTTTTAGGCTATGTTCACACTGCGTATGTTTCCGGCTGTAGTGCGAACCGCGAATATACGCACATAGTTTTGAGGTTGATGTGTTTGCTTGAAAGTATACGATATAAGCCCGCACAATGCACACTACGTATGAGCTTACGGCCGGATCGTATACGGCGCTGTGAAAAAAGGAACAAGACCATTGTTTAAGGACGGAAATGTTGAGACTCACGGACGTGGATTTCCATGCGGTCCCGTACAGAGTACTTATTTCAGCCAAATTGAACTTGATTTTTCGATCCAAAAGGTTCTGTGTGGTTTACGGGGCTGGGCGAAGATTTCCAAGTAAATGACCTGCCTCAGATCGCTTTGAAACAAGCTAAGGAAGCATAACTGTACAACGGGCGTATGTTCGCGGTTCGTACGCATGTTCGCAATCCGGCCGCATGTCTATTTTTCCCACGCCCGTAGATTCAGCCGCACGGCGGCGTATGAAATGCGGCCGGACTCGTACGCAGTGTGAACATAGCCTTAGGGTGTGTTCACACGTACAGGATCTGCAGCAGATCTGCAGCAGATTTGATGGCCCAGAATTGATTTGCTTTGAATCTGCAGCTTCAAATCTGCGCCATCAAATCTGCTGCAGATCCTGTACGTCTGAACACACCCTTAAAGTAGTACTCCAGCGAAAATAATTTTCTTTCAAATCAAACTGATTTCAGAAAGTTATATAGATTTGTAATTTACTTCTATTTAAAAATCTTAAGTCTTCACATACTTATCAGCTGCTGTATGTTCTGCAGGAACTGTTGTTTTCTTTCCATTCCAACACAGTTCTCTCTGCTGACATCTCTGGCCGAGACAGGAAATGTCCAGAGCAGGAGAGGCTTTTTATGGGGATTTGCTGCTGCTCTGGACAGTTCTTGACATGGATAGAGGTGGCAGCAGAGAGCACTGTGTCAGACTGGAAAGAAAACAACATTTTCTGCAGGGCATATGCAGTGTCCCAGAACACGCTGTCTGTTTCTCACTGTCAGTTTATTTTTGCTGCTACAGCCATGCCTGTTCTGGAAACTATTTGCACTGCAACTGTGACTATGTAGTCCCTATTACTCTCAGGTTCATGTATATTGTATATGTGTTTAACTCTGTGCAGTGGTATGCAAAGGCTGAGGATCACGTGACTGTGCCCTGTAACCAGGGTTCCTCCAATGGCTGTCGAGCTTTGGCCAGGAGTACCATGTGACTTCCTGTTCTACCTCAGTCTTGTCCTCCACCTTCAGGAGACAAGTTCTGTGTCTATTCCCTACCACAAAGGGGATAGGTTGTCCCTGTGAGTTTCGGCCCCTGCTCCCAAGTCAGGAGGTCGTGTGTGTGTGTGTCTCTCTTCACCTTCAGAAGAGTGGACCTGGTGCTCTGCTGTAACAGATCCTGGCTGTCCATCTGCTCAAGTGCCTGGAGTATCCTCTCATCTGGGTGTCGTTCCTGTTATTCATCTCCTCATCAAGTCAAGATTAATACCGCAAGTACTCTAAATCCACCCAGCATCTCTATTCCTCTCTCACTACTACTCCCATCATCCGGCACGTTTCACCTCAGCCTATGCAGCACCACCTTAGCTCTGTCTTTACAAGTCTGCTATATACCCGGTTGTATCCGGACGAGACTGTTGCTACCAGTTACCTCAGTTACAATAAAAGTGTAACCACCGCTGTTACTGAACCCTGGCATTGGTGTCCGTTTACTGGTGCCCTGACTAGGTACAGCGAAGAATCGCATGCCCAGTAGCAATTCTACCGCAGTATCCGCAGATCGGTCCCTCAGATGTGCCATCCTCAGGCCCTGTACTGTGACAATCCTACACCCTGCAGCTGCCCCGGTTCCTGCCCGCTCACAACACCTGCACTGCGAAGTGACCCCCACGGGTCAGGGCATCGCACATACAGCAGCTGATAAGTATGGGAAGACTTGAAATTTTTAAATAGAAGTAAATTACAAATCTATATAACTTTCTGAAACCAGCAGCATGTCTCTCTCCCGCGCTTGCGTCATCCATTACCTTACATTGTAACAAGCTCATCACCGGTCTGAGCAGGACTAGAAAATGAAAACCAGGACTGTTCGTATTCCTGACAGCGAGCAGAACTCTTGGAAACGGTAAAGAACCGAAATATGAAGTTTTATCACTTCCCATTATACTATGTTTAAGGTATGAGGGCAACTGGTACACATTGAGGAGATCTAGCTGGGACAAGCAAAGCTTCATGGGAAAACATATGCAAATTAGCTCTTCCCTAGGAGCAAGGAAACTGTCTATCTTGTCTGATACATGAAAGAGCCTTAAAGGGATTTTTCAGGGATATTTTTTTTTTCTAGAACGATTGCCATAACACATGCTTACTCTCCTCACTCCTTCATCCCCCGTTCTTACATAGCTCCCGGTCCTGTTGCACAACACTCCAGGGATTGGGGCCAGCAAATGTAGTGGTGGCCTACCTCAACCGCTTATTGGCTGACCACAATCTTGGAGGTGCTGTTAAGTGGGAGCTCCTTGGCGGGGGAGATATTGCCATAAAGCAAAGGTGATAACTAAATGGCTCAGGGAACAAAACATAGAGATTTTGGGTCCATGGCCTGGAAACTCCCCAGATCTTAATCCCATTGTGAACTTGTGGTCAATCATCAAGAGACGGGTGGACAAACAAAAACCAACAAATTCTGACAAAATGCAAGCATTGATTGTGCAAGAATGGACTGCTATCCGTCAGGATTTGGTCCCGAAGTTGATTAAGAGCAGCCAGGGAGAATTGCAGAAGTCCTGAAGAAGAAGGGTCAACACTGCAAATATTGACTTGCTGCATTAACTTAGTCTGTCAATATAAGCTTTTGTTTCTCATAATATGATTGCAATTATATTTCTGTATGTGATAAAAACATCTGACAAACACACATAAAAACCAGAGGGCAGCAGATCATGTGAAAATATAATATTTGTGTCATTTTCAAAACTTTTGGCCATGACTGTAGGTAGGCCCCTTGCACACATGGGGAAAATCTGATATCCCTATGGGTCACGGACACCCTTCAAGATTTTTCCTAAAGGGTGTCTGTGCTGGAAAATAAATTATAGGACATGTTCTATATTAGTCCGGAATTCTGACACTGATGCCCCATAGAACCCTATGGGGGCATCCGGAATTCTGTACAGCTCCAAATTCCCATCTGGAAAGTGTCCAGAATTTCACATCTATTTCTTGCACACATGGGGAAAATCTGATATCCCTATGGGTCACGGACACCCTTCAAGATTTTTCCTAAAGGGTGTCTGTGCTGGAAAATAAATTATAGGACATGTTCTATATTAGTCCGGAATTCTGACACTGATGCCCCATAGAACCCTATGGGGGCATCCGGAATTCTGTACAGCTCCAAATTCCCATCTGGAAAGTGTCCAGAATTTCACATCTATTTCTTGGCACCTGGGCAGGTGCCGCTGCGTGCTGACGCTGGCCCATGCAGCACAGTGGTTTGACAGGGCAAGGACCCATTGGCTCCCAGCCCTGTCAATAACACTCGTGGCCGGAGGAAGTGTTGCCTCCGGCCACAAGAGGCTGCGTCAGCCCCCACCCCCTGTGATGTCACCTGGAAGAAAGAAGGAGAGGCCGGAGGGGTCCTACCACCTAATGTCATCTACTGATACCCAGCCCTGCCCAAAAGCACAAGATTTCTTAAAGGGAACCACATTAATCTTTGTATTCAACAAGCTCCCTCTAGTGGTGGCTGCAGGTAGCCGTAATTTTATTAATACCAGATATCTTGTAGACGTATGGGGCCGACATATTTTTGTTGACTTCATCATTCCACGTTTCATAAACACATTTTTCTCCCCTTCAACAATCGGCACATTTACAAATGAGCGTGTAACCGCTGAGCCAATTACCAGTCCCTCTAAGGACTCCGATCTCCTCCATCAATCCCCCCCCCCCCTTATTGCAGCATGAGTGATACTTCCAGACGTCTCCTAGAGATAACAACAGATATTGTTTGGCGCGGCCGCAGCCATCCTGAGTGACATGTCATTTAGGAACGATGAGGAAGGGAGGTACGGGATGAATTGTCTGCGCCCGGCTTCTGTCAAGCACAGCTGAAAAGCTGACGTCTTTGGCGCCGGTTCAAGATAGAGACTTTTCAATGGGAATAAAAAGGCAGAGATGCTACAGTGGATTGTAAATGGAGGGAAGAAAGGAAATAGACATGTGCCATAAGGAGCCTCCGATTTCTCTTAAAGCTCATGCACACCATTGGAGATGTGTATGTTACCCATAGAAATCTATGGGCCCTTATAGTATTGATGAAGCCGGTGCCCATAGCAACCAATCACAGCTCAGCTTTCATTTTTTCTGAGCTCAATCATATTTAAAAGCTGAGCTGTGATTGGTTGCTATGGGCAACAAAAGTGATGAGTGGTTTTTTTCAGGCCTGTACACAGGATAGGTTATAAGTGAATAACCACAAAGGTTGTCACCATTGGGCCTCTGCTCAATCTAGAAAATTGCCCCCCACCCTCTCTTAAAAGATCTTCAAGATCCCCCTAGTTGAAATTTTTGGTGGGCCCAAACACCAGGATAAGGGATTAAAGGGGTTAACAGGAGACAACACGACTCTTGTCTGCAGGTCAGGTGTGGTTTCTAATTAAGCTCTATTCACTTCAATGGAACTGAGTAGCAAAACCCTGCCCAAGCTGGAAACAAGAGTGGGGCCGTCTGTGGAAGAGAGTGTAGCGCTGGATAACCCCTTTAAAGGCTCATTATATGGGCTCATATCTGCCCAATTTTGATTTACAGTCTGGCTTGGGCTGTCTTAAAGGGATATTCACAGTTACAATAACGTACTGCTGGGACCTCTTCGATCTCCAACATGGGAACTCAATTAATTGTTGTGAATGGAGCAGCACACCACCGATCTAGTCATTGTACTTGGTTACCTTAAAGGTACGTTCACACTTACCGGATCCGCAGCAGATTTCATTTAAATAACTGAACACACCATCAAATCTGCTGCGGATCCTGTAGGTGTGAACGCACCCCATAGGGGTATTCCGCGCAGAATTAAAGGGGAACTCCTGGTAGAGGTTAAAAAAATGAAACTTCTGCAGAAGAATAACGCATTACTTACCTGTCCCAGTTTTGAAACTACCAAAAATCCATTTGTTTTTGGTTTTTTTTGTTCTGTATTGTATTTCTGTACTTCCTAGTTGAGCAGTTCCCAGAATGCAGTACTGGTTCCAGAATGCAAGGCTTTCCCTCAGCTGTTCATCACAGTCCACAGTCCTTGCTGTACCTGCTTCTAACCGGTCAGAGATGGTGAATCACTCAGGGGATTGGGGGATCCAGCCCCGCCTCCTGTGACATCACACCCTGCCCCTGTTTGCATCATCAGCCTGTGCTCAGCAAACACACACAATGTGAGACAGAGGCATGGAAGCTTTGTCCCCTAAGGTGGGAGAGCAGTGGGAGCAGGAGACAATGTGAACTGGCACAGTGGCCATTTTTCTTCACTTCCTGGATTTGTATCAGCTACCAGCATGGCAGAACCATACAGGTATTGTAATACATTATATAGACACATCTATATAACTTTTAATGTACTTTTAATAGAAAACAATATGTTATTGTCCAGGTGTGCAACATGATAAACAGGCTATTCTTCCCTCTCCCTGCTCCCCTGGTGTCCTCCTATGTCATCCTCAGCCCCTGGCTAAACAATCCCGCCTCCTGACATTGACAGTTTGCTCAGCAAATCCTTTGCCACGGAGCTGTCCCATCTCAGTCAGTGATTGGTTGACCGGGCTGGCAACCCCAAACAAGTCTGTCTCAGAAGTGCAGGCAGGAACTATTTCTTTTTAGGTCTCCAAGTGAGCTTCTGCAGTCCCAATGCAAAGGATGTTATGCAGCAGGTGGGCTCTGGTGTTTGTACTGGGACAAGGGGACTAGGGGAGTAGAGGTGGAAGTAGAAGTGAAGCTTGTTTAGAGGAGGGACAGGCACCGTCTTGTGAGCCTTGTCCAAGATAAAAGTGTACTCTGCCGGGATTAGTGTAGAGAATAGTAGTGAAGGAGAAGAAGATAATACTTGTACACACGTACGTATACATACGTATACTGCCAAACCAGTTGAGAGAGTGCCAGGTTGGGTAGTACGAACCCCAGGCCTATACATCAGGGTAGGCAGACCAGGTAGGATAGCCATGCGACATCAGTAAGATACTTCGGTTTGCTGCACTTTGTCTTACTGGGGATCAGTCCTGAAACTTCTTTAGACTGTCCTGGCAACTGTACAAGGATCCTTAGCATGGACAAGGTGGTCCCTAGAGGAGGGTTACCCCTCCTGTGGGTTTAGCAGTGCATCTCATAGAAAGTCTCTCTCATAAGAAATCTTTCTCCAACTCCAGACCACCCGTACCAGGACAACACACCAAAATCGGGGGGCCATAAGGTATGTTGGGACAACAATAGAGATGAGCGAAACTCGAGCATGCTCGAGTCCATCTGAACCCAAACTTTCGGCATTTGATTAGCTGTGGCTGCTGAAGTTGGATAAAGCCCTAAGGCTATGTGGAAAACATGGATATACTGTAGTCATTGGCTGTATCCATGTTTTCCAGACAACCTTAGAGCTTTATCCAACTTCAGTAGCCCCAGCTAATCAAATGCCGATCGTTCGGGTTCGGATGGACTCGAACCCGAACCCGGTTCGCTCATCTCTAGACAACAACAATCTGTATCTCCAAAAGCAGTGATGGTGGGACACTTGATGTGTTAAAGGGGTTATCCAGCGTTAGTAAAAGATGGACACTTTTTTCCGGAAACAGACGCACTATTTTCTCCAGTTTGGGTGCAGGTTTTGAAACTCAGTTCCATTGAAGTGAATGGAGCTTAATTTAAAACCACAACTGAACTAGAGACAAGAGTGGTGCTGTCTCTGTAAGAAAGTGGCCATGTTTTTGTAGCACTGGATAACCCCTTTAAGCTGTCTTAGCCATTATATTCTAAAGTTTTACAGCTTACCATAAAGCACCATGCCTGTTGTAGGACCGTCAGAAGACTAATAGGGCCTAGTAATAGGTCAAGGCCTACAAGATGGTGTTTGGACAAATGACCATTTGTTTTCCAACCAAGAATTGGCCATTCGTTGGCCCTATGACTGTATATGGGATTCCTCATACCGGCCCATAGTTACCTTAGAGGGCCTCATTTGGCCGCTTTGGCTTACCAGTTCTCCCCTTCCACCCAGCTGCCTGACTATCGTTATTCCTATGACGTGTCACAATGGGCAAGTCCCAACCCTTCGAAATGAAAACCACTTGTGTTATTCTCCAACTAACGATAAAATCCAATCAAAATCAGAACACGAGTCGATAAGTCCCGACCGCAGAAAGCTTGGATGCAGTATAGAATAGGGGCAGTGGTCGGGCTCGGGTAACACTTGAGCTTTCTGCAGTTTCAGAAAAAACATTGGACAATAAATTACATCTGACACCTTGATTTACTTTAGGCATTTGGAAAGAAAACTATAAAGTTGGCAGCCGGGAAATGAAATATTTAGGAATTTACGGAAACCGAGTTATGAAAAAAAATAGAAAAAAGATATTTCAGTACAGTTAAAAAAGAAATATTCCAAACGACATTGATACACGGTGTTAAGTATATTCTAGGGCCAGAAGGGGGCGGGGCATGACAATTGGAAACGATAAAGAGCGTCTCTCCCTCTGGAGGACCCAACTTGTCCATGTTGTACATAATCAACCATTTGATTGTGTAATACTTCATTTCACCTGTAGTGGGGCTGCAGGAAAATTGTAATCTTGCTGTTGGTTGTCCCATCTGATTGCTGGGGGTCCCTCATAGACGTAAACAGAAAATAAACAACCTAAAATCTGGGAAACAGGTGGTTCTGCAAAGTCCGCAGCTCCGGCTGCAGCATCCTGATTATGTAAAGCTAAAATCAATAGGATAATGGAGAATCATTACTTTATTAAGACGTCCTCGGGATATTCTGGCCACCTACGCCTATTTTCATGATCAATACCTGCACAATCCAGTTCGTAATACACAGTCACATATACTGTATCAATGTAGATCCTTCTGGAGGTTTTCAGAATTGGAAAACACAATGCTAAAAAATTGTGTCAAGATTTTTCAGTGCTGAAATAGAGCACCATACTTACCTACGAAATGATGGCAAGGTTTAGAAAGGGATATAATGAAAAAATAAAAGAGATACTCACCTTCCCTGATCCCCTGCCACTTTCTTCCTGATTATCCTCAGTTCCAGCTTAGCAATTCTTAGGCCTCATTCACACGATCCGTGCCGTGATCTGCACAGTGATGACCGGGGAAGGATCATGGCATGCATCCCTTAAAGTGACCCGACATTAGCACAGAAGACAGGAGCGCAGGAGACAACTACTCGCCTACTCCCCCTGTGCCGGCCGGCTCACATGTTCACTGGCACGGGGGAGTATGCGATCCGCACATGTTCCTTTTTTTGCGGAGCAGATTGCGGTGGGGGTCGCGACACGGATCATGTGAATGGCTGCATTTACATGAGTGGTTCCTAAAACTTCCGTGGCTGTCGATCTGCCGTGGACCACTGACAATTTTAGGCTATGTTCACACGACGTAAGTTCCAAGGGAATCACGGCCGTGGATCTGCCGTGGACCACTGACAATTTTAGGCTATGTTCACACAATGTAAGTTCCGTGGGAATCACGGCCGTTGTTACTTACGTTGTGCTTCCTTCTGAGGGAATCCCGGCCGGAGTGTATACCCATAGTATACACTCCGGCCGGGATCAATACCATTCAATATTCATCAAATAGCGGCTGCAGAAAACCCTGTCAGTGCACACTATAGAGCGAGCAGTCTCTTACGTTGTGTGAACATAGCCTTACGGGATGTGTGAATGCAGCCTTACTGCTTTTACATCTACAAACAGGAAGTGCCTGCTCAGCCAATCACTGGCTAAGGCGTGTCACCACTATCGCTAATGATTGGCTGCGCTCACTCCTCCACAGAAGGAAACACTGCTCAACCAGAGCTAGGTCAGTAGAAAGGATGTTGCAGGAGATTAGAGCAGGTGAGTATTGTTTTTTTTTTTTTTTTCCCCACCCAAGCTGGAGACCCTCTTTAGACAGCAGAATTTTACAGAGGAAAACAACATAATGATAGTAGATTTAGGTTCCTTAATAGTGCTGACACATTCCTGTCGCTCTCAAGGATAACCGCACATTCAATGCTAAGTAAATGTATATAAGCGTAAGATGAATGTGAAGCGATGTAATGTACTTTCTGCCTCCCATAGATAACATTATAAATTCAGCTCTGGAAAAAAAAACTCACTCATCGCAAATCACTCCGGGCCATGGGGCGCCAACAAACATCTAATGGTATAGGAAAAAAAACACTGCAGACTCCATTATATGTTCTCCTAAAAGCGGAACATTAATTCTCGGCCCGGTTCCATTAAATAAATGAACGTCTATGGGGATAATCTACTTCTCGTACTCAATGACTAATGCAAGTCAGGAATCAATAATGTATGTCCGACTATGAGGAAGGTGTCTGACAATTGCCAACATGTAATGTCCGGGTGTCCTGTAATGGAAAGGGAAGTCCTAAGAGGCATGAAGAGAGGATATAATGGTGCTTCTGGCATTTTATCAAAAATGTATAAGAAGCTTCAAGTTACTGGATATGATTTCCATACATTAGATTGTGTGGACTGTGTGCATTGGATAGATACAGACTAGGAAGCCATTTTTTTTAGTATAGTAGAGAAAAAGAAAACGGGAAAAGGAGGCCAAGGATTATCTATCTATCTCCTATCTATCTATCTATCTATCTATCTATCTATCTATCTATCTATCTATCTATCATCTATCTATCTATCTATCTATCTATCTATCTCCTATCTATCTATCTATCTATCTATCTATCTATCTATCTATCTATTAATCTATCTATCTCCTATATATCTATCTCTTATCTATCTATCATATGCCTTCTAATCTATCTATCTATCTATCTATCTATCTATCAATCAATCAATCAATTAATCTATCTATATTCTATCTATCTATCTATCTCCTATCTATCTATCTATCTATCTATCTATCTATCTATCTATCTCCTATCTATCTATCTATCTATCTATCTATCTATCTATCTATCTATCTCCTATCTATCTTCTATCTATCTATCTCCTATCTATCTATCTCCCATCTCCTATCTATCTATCTATCTATCTATCTATCTATCTATCTATCTATCTATCTATCTCCTATCTATCTATCTATCTATCTATCTATCTATCTATCTATCTCCTATCTATCTATCTATCTATCTATCTATCTATCTATCTATCTATCTCCTATCTATCTATCTATCTATCTATCTATCTATCTATCTATCTATCTCCTATCTATCTATCTATCTCCTATCTATCTATCTATCTATCTATCTATCTATCTATCTATCTATCTATCTATCTATCTATCCTCTTATCTCTCTCCAGTGACCCGTGGTTCCGCTCTCACCCAGTCATATGGCCCTGTTACACCCTCATTTGTCCTGGCAGGGAATCAAATGATCTCATTTATTGAACCTGAGAAGTTCCTGATGTGAACAGACCTCACCGTTTCTGCTATATCTGCAGGATTTGAAGGTTACGGCGGACGTGGCACCTGGCAGTGACTGCAGACGCGTCGTGTCACATTAGATGAGGTATATAGCGCTGCGATGTGTCAGTCAGCTCTCCCCTCCATTTGTAACCTTTTTTTTGCTGACTGGTACTAAACACGTGAAATGTCTCCTTAAGGCACAATTATTTCTCCTAGCTTGTAACCGGCCGCGTTATTAGGAGCTGCCAGCTGTATTGTTCTGTATTGCGCTTAGCTGCCATTCGCAATCTTGCGAGCGTCTTACTAACAAGGCCGCCTGATCTTAGACCCGTGCCATCGCTGGGGAGCGAATTCTACTAAATCGTCACATTTTACAGTCTTTTTAAACTATAAGGGGAGATTTATCAAACATGGTGTAAAGTGAAACTGGCTCAGTTGCCCCTAGCAACCAATCAGATTCCACCTTTCGCGGCCAAACAAAAGACGTTGTGTGGTCATGGCTATATAATGCCTAAGTAACACTACTACCATTGTATTCAGCAGCCATTTTAATCAGGAAGTAGGTCACCTACTCAGTGGTTGAAAGTAGAGTAAGAGTCCTATTACACGGAGCGATTTTTAACGAATAACGATAAACTATCACAAATGAGATTGTTTATCGTTAAAGGGGTTATCTAGCACTACAAAAACATGGCCACTTTTCCCCCTACTCTCGTCTCCAGTTCAGGTGTGGTTTGCAATCTGGAGACAAGAGAGGGGTAAAAGTGGCCATGTTTTTGTAGTGCTGGATAACCCCTTTAACCTGAAATCGTTCACCATGTTACACAGAACGATGGTCGTTAGTTACGATTGTTACTATGATTGTTATTGCCATCGTTACTACGATCATTTACTCCATCTCATCCCAGCAAAACAATGAACAATGTGCAAGTACACTGAACGATTAGTGAAAAAATGCGGAACTTGAGCGAACGAATGTGGAATTACAGCGAACGATTATCGAACGATTAATGATAATTTTAGGTTCAGATCTAAGGGTACTATTACACGGAACGATAATGGGCCGAATAAATACAACGATCAGTCGATGACAACGATCATCAGTTGATCGTTGATATAGGTTTGAACCTATAATTGTCGGGCGCCAACCGTGCATCGCGACGTGTAATAGCAGTGCACGGCCGACGACTGACAATTTACATAACCTGTCTAGGCTGCAGGGCTTCTCTTGCGGTCTTCTTCTCCCATGTGCTGCAGCTTCAGAGCGGCCAGAGAGGCTGCTCAGTCAATCAATTGGTCGGGACCGCCACGGCCAGTGATTGGCTGAGCGGACTGTCAGCTGAGACAGGCCACTCTGAAGCTGGAGCCTGCGGGACCCAGGGAGAAGACAGCAAGAGGAGCCCTGCAGCCTGGACAGGTAATGTGTGAAGTAAAAGCAGGGGCTGCAAGGACATCAGTAACAATGTCCCTGCAGCCCTTGTTGAACAATAATCGGACCGTGTAATAGGCCCAGTAAACGAGCACCGATCTAGCAGATTGGCGCTTGTTTACAGTCATCATCGGGCCTTCATCGGCCCATGTAATAACACCCTTAATCAACACACTAACGATTTTTCGATTGTTGCCTGCAATTACACAGAACGATTATCGTTTAAATTCGAACGATATAACGATTTTTCACACGATAAGGGCCTTATTACGCGGGACGATTATCGTGTGAAAAATCGTTATATAGTTAGAATTTAAACAATAATCGTTCTGTGTAACTGCAGGCAACGTTCGAAGGGCCCTATTACATTGGAAGATTATGGTGCGAAAAATTGTTATATCGTTCAAATTTAAACGATAATCGCTCTGTGTAATTGCAGGCAATAATTATGTGTCATTGATCGTTGATTTAGATCTGAACTTAAAATGATCATTAATCATTCGCTAATCGTTCGCTGTAATTCCACATTCGTTCGCTCAAGTT
Source organism: Dendropsophus ebraccatus (assembly GCF_027789765.1). Classification (NCBI taxonomy): domain Eukaryota; kingdom Metazoa; phylum Chordata; class Amphibia; order Anura; family Hylidae; genus Dendropsophus; species Dendropsophus ebraccatus. The sequence continues at coordinate 15,297,098 of NC_091454.1, read as the reverse complement.
CCGCATTTGTTCACTAATCGTTGAGTGTAATGATCAGAACAACGATCGTAGTGACGATCGTAACTAACGACCATCATTCTGTGTAATATGGTGAACGATTTCAGGTTAACAATAAACAATCTCATTTGCGATCGTTTATCGTTAGTCGTTAATTGTTAAAAATTGCTCAGTCTAATAGGACCCAAAGAATTTTTAGGCTATGTTTACACAGTGTCAATAGGATTACTGGGCGGCCGTCATTTACTAGCAAATAACGACTGTTATTTTACAAAAATGGCAGTTATTATACAAATATCGGCTGTTATTTGCCGGTAAATAAAAAAAGAACTGTGTGGGTACATAACCTCGAACTGTTTTTTTTACTCATCCATGGCAGGGGTAGACTAGTTGAGGCTCTAGTGCAATTGCCCTTTTTGCCCTTGTCTTAACAACCTCATGGCAACCATAGGGGCACTATTCAATTTGTGGATCATGAATGCTGATCCCTAGTTTGCAAAGCCTTGAGGTTATACGCGTTGCAATTTTTTATATTTGACCTTCACATTGATTCCCCAGAATTTGCACAAATTTGGTCCAATTTTGGATATCAGAAGCGGAGTTTCTACAGCGCAGTACTTGGCGGTTAATAAGGCTTTCTGGAGACAGACGGACTTCATCCTCCACCTGCATCTTTTGCTGAATCGGGTCTTACATTGCATTTTGCTGATTGTGGCCCTTAGAGGCTCCCGACACATAAACACTTCCAACCAACCCTCTGGTTCCCAGCAATTACTGATGTCGGAAGGCACGTAAAAAGCCAGCAGGGTTGCCGAGCATTATCTACAGAGCGTGGCTCAAGGTAACGTCTTCGCTGCTCTACATCACATCTGTTTTCCTGGCTCCCACTGTCATGCTCTGATTATTTCCCTTCTTGGATTTGCAAGGGAAAAAAAAAAGTTTTGTTATATAAAAATATCATATTCATAACATTGACCTGTTGCCCGAACATCTGCTGTTATGTACGGGGAGGGAAGAGATAATGGGGTAAATTGACAACAGGTTAAGTAGAAAAAAAAATCCTTGGATGAAGTTGGATGAGAAGCTAAAAAGAGCCAAAAAAAGTCTTCAAATTTCTTACTTAGATTCTGGATGAGAAGCTAGAACAGCCAAAAAGTCTACGATTCTCTAACTGGGATCCTCTGGGGAGGGGCTATATGAGAATGTACACCCCCTGAGTAGACTGTAGTTTACACAATTTACAAAAATTTGCAAACTAATCATTAGCTCTGAGGGTCTAAAGCAGGGATGGGGAACCTACGGCCCTCCAGCTGTTGCAAAACTACAATTTTCATCATGCCTGGACAGCCTTTGGCTGATAGGAATTGTAGTTTTGCAACAGCTGGAGGGCCGAAGGTTCCCCATCCCTGGTCTAAAGAAACTCGGGAAAGAATAAAAAAACTGGCACAAGGTATAAGGGGAAATATGCAGAGTTAGTATTTAAATGGGAATTCCTCAATCATGGATTAGGAGCCATTGTCCTAAATACCAACATTTTCCTATGTTTCTAGAATTTAAATTTGATATCTGATCCTGGGCCCCAGGGATGGGTACAGGGCTAGCCTTAGATAGGCCCGGACTGGCAATCTGGTAGACTGGTTGAATTCCAGGTGGACCGCCCAGATTACCAGTCTGTGGGTTGCCCAGGCTGCATATTTAACCGCTGTCAAACACTGCCCTTAGGAGTGTGTCCACATTAGATTACTGTGTATATCATTTATGTAACTCTATGGCACTGTTATTTGGGCACCCTACGGTATCAGTGCACATGATTGATCACTTACTATGATGTCATATGAGGTCAACTTTAGAGAGGTACGTAAATCTATGGTAGCTCTACATGGCATTCAGGATCAATGGGAAGCAATATTATAGCTCCTACGGTTAGGGGGATGAACAGGGGCCTGACCCAACAAAAAGATTACTTAAAGGGATTGTCCAACAAACTGTGCGTCCATAAGTGCTTAGCTCAGAAGGTGGTCGTACTTGTTATTATACACTTTCAACACTAGGTGGTGCCATACTATTTGCATAAAAGCATCAATTATAGCTTTACTGCATGTAAATGGCAAATATTGTACTTTTTTTTTGATCTGTACAATAAATGTAAATCAAATATTATTAACCCAGCTCATTCCTATGCCCCTGCCCACCGGTGCCATGGTTTGCCACTACGTAGGGTACAATAGTGTCTAGGGACACTATATTGGATTCCTTAGTGGAAAATAGTCATATTGTAGAAAGGTTTATTGTTTAGAACATGAAAAGAGAACAGCTGCTTTCTTCCAAGAACAGCGCCCCCTCTGGCCATAGGTCATGTCTGGTATTGCAGCTCAGCTCTATTGAAGTGAATTGATTCCAATATGGAATATCATGAAAATTCCTTTATAATCCTATTAATTGGAATGAGATGTTGAAGTCAGGTCTGGAGATCTCATCTATAGGAGACGGTGATTGTGGAAGCCGAGACACAACTGTATCATTAGCCGCCAAAACAGCAAAGATGCCTTGGAAGTGGCGAATGTGTGATCTCAGATCACAGCCGCCTTCTGCGAGGACTGTGCTGCTCTTGCAGGAAAACTACAAAGGGACCAGCAACAATAAAACTGAAATAATTGGATGTAATAGGATTTTATACAGTAAGCAGAACATGCAGGGGAAAGGTCTGGATTCATGGCTGCTAATGTACGAAGAGTCCCATACAAATACTAGTCACTAAGGACTTCGTCTCAGAGTAGAAACACATGAATTCTTCCAGAACCCTTGTACATGGCTGTGGCGGATATTGCAGCTGAGCCCCCCGTCAAGTTGAAGACCCTCATCCCTCTCCCTGGAGGACCCCACACCTCCATAAATTATATGGGGAGCATATTGATGGTTATTGGGCACTTCCTGATGTCCCCTATGGTGGCGCTGCAGGAAATGAATCACTTATTGTCACTTATTGATCAGTTTATTGATAATGATCCGTGTAGTATAATGGGATGGTGTAAAGTTATCTGACCTGATCTCCACCATATATCCTATATATACTATCTGATCTCCACCATATACCTCTATATCCTATCTGCTCTCCACCATATATCTCTATATCTTATCTGCTCTCCACCATATATCTCTATATCCGATCTGATCTCCCACCATATATCATGTATATACTATTATACTATGCGATCTCCACGATATATCTCCCTTGTCTAGTGAGTACTCTGCCGGGATGTGGTGAAGTGTCTCTATAGTGTTCTGTGATGATCCTCGTACACACGTGTTGCCCCTCAGTGTCGGGTTTCCGTCCTAATGGGGTAGTACAAGTCCCAGGTCTCCTGTCAATGGGTGGAGCTAGTAGTAACCATCCTACTCAGCGGAGCGTAATCAGTAGAGAGCGGCTAAACCTGCACTGTGCTCTACTGGGGTACATCCTAAGTGTTCCTTTCCTTTCTTTAGGTAGTTGACTAACACGAAGTTAGAAAAATCCACAAAAGTGTGACACCTAGTAGTTGGAGTAAGGTACAGCAGTCCTAACTGTGACACTGTAGAGAAAACACTTTTACCTAGGTGTAAGAAGAAGAAAAAAAACACACATGTAGTAGGACACTACATATATCCTAGCTGATCTCCCACCATATATCTCTTTGTTCTATCTGATCTCCCACCATATATCTCTTTGTTCTATCTGATCTCCCACCATATATCTCATCCTATCTGATCTCCCACCATATATCTCATCCCATCTGATCTCCCACCATATACCCTGCCGTATTTCTCATCTACTGTGTTGGACCTGTATTGCTGTGTATCACCTTTATCATGAATTTTGGACACTTTTTGTCCCTTTAAATCCCCCCCAACACCGGCAATAATCAGATTACATTATACAATCCCCTCTTTGTGTATTCTCTATGTCCAGCAAAGGACAATGGTGGATAAGAGGAGGAAATGCTGCAGATTACCCATAGTTCATAGAAAGCTCCTCGCTTTACTTTATTTCATGTTCTTGCTTCTTGTTTGATAAAAATAACTTTGGGCCACAGGATAATCCCTTCAATTGTGCAAAATAAATTACATTTTTCTCTGCTCGGCCGTGCGGATATTTAATACCTTCTCAGTTGTTTTGGGCAGAATGTAAATGTTATTAAATATTCTTCACAGGCGGATAAGGCCAATGTGTGTTTTCTTAGGCCAAAGCCTCTCTTATCCGCCCCCAGCAGAGTCCGATACATTGTAGATTGGGTCATCAATGAGTGAAGACCAGGCCTGGCCAAAGCAAGCCCAGTGACAGGACACTGCAATCAGGGCCGTTTTAATACATTGGTGGGCCCAGTGCACAGCCCTCAAGAGTGGGCCCCCCCTTACCTTTCTGCACATTGTATAATGTACTGAATTTGCCCCCACACTGTATCAAGAGCCCCAATACATACAGTAGTTACCTTATAACACTATTTCCACCATTCAGTGATTACATATTACATAAAAACTGCACTAAACAAAACAGAAAGATATCACCATTGATACCATTACATAATACCGCCACACCATGACCCCTATCAGTACAAGCCTATAACAGAGTGAAGTTACATCCAGTGACTCACCGGAGGCGTCTTCTCCAATCAGAGTCTGTCACCTTTTCTTTTTCTCTCCATCCACCGTGGGCCACCTTGAAGTCTTCTCCTGGCTGTGAATCTTCTCTCCAGAATCTGCCAGACAAATATTTTAGGCTCCAACACATACAGTAGTTAGGTCCCTTATACCCCTATACAGTAGTTACACCCCTCTGTACCCCTACATAGTTACACCCCTCTGTGCCTCCATAGTTTTAAGGTGTCCCTGTAGTATATAGACCCTCATGTGCTCCTCCAGTTATATACAGCCCTCCTGTGCGCTCCCCCATTAGTATATAGCCCCCCTGTGCACTCTCCCCAGTAGTATATAGCCCCCTGTGCTCACCCACAATAGTATATAGCCCCCCTGTGCTCTCCCCCAATAGTATATAGCCCCCCTATGCTCTCCCACAATAGTATATAGCCCCCCTGTGCTCTCCCACAATAGTATATAGCCCCCCTGTGCTCTCCCACAATAGTATATAGCCCCCTGTGCTCTCCCCCAATAGTATATAGCCCCCCTGTGCTCTCCCACAATAGTATATAGCCCCCCTGTGCTCTCCCCCAATAGTATATAGCCCCCCTGTGCTCCCCCTCAATAGTATATAGCCCCCCTGTGCTCTCCATAATATATAGCCCCCTGTGCTCTCCCCCATAGTATATAGACCCCTGTGCTCCCCAATAGTATATAGCTCCCCTGTGCTCCCCAATAGTATATAGCTCCCCTGTGCTCCCCCAAAGTATATAGCTCCCCTGTGCTCCCCCATAGTATATAGCTCCCCTGTGCTCCCCAATAGTATATAGCCCCCTGTGCTTCCCAATAGTATATAGCTCCCCTGTGCTCCCCAATAGTATATAGCTCCCCTGTGCTCCCCCATAGTGTATAGCCCCCTGTGCTCCCCCATAGTATATAGCTCCCCTGTGCTCCCCCATAGTGTATAGCCCCCTGTGCTCCCCCATAGTATATAGCTCCCCTGTGCTCCCCCATAGTATATAGCCCCCTGTGCTCCCCCATAGTATATAGCCCCCTGTGCTTCCCAATAGTATATAGCTCCCCTGTGCTCCCCAATAGTATATAGCTCCCCTGTGCTCCCCCATAGTGTATAGCCCCCTGTGCTCCCCCATAGTATATAGCTCCCCTGTGCTCCCCCATAGTATATAGCCCCCTGTGCTCCCCCATAGTATATAGCCCCCTGTGCTCCCCAATAGTATATAGCCCCCGTTCTCCCCCATAGTATATAGCCCCCTGTGCTCCCCAATAGTATATAGCCCCCGTTCTCCCCCATAGTATATAGCCCCCTGTGCTCCCCAATAGTATATAGCCCCCGTTCTCCCCCATAGTATATAGCCCCCTGTGCCCCCCCATAGTATATAGCTCCCCTGCTATATAACATTGAAAAAAACAAACACTGTTACTCACCTGGGTCCACGCGTTCCTCTTCTCTTCCCTCCTGTGGCCGCACTTCCTCCGGTCACAAGAGGCTGCACTCCCCTTACCCTCGCGCCGACGCTCCAGTGACGTCGGCCGCTAGAGGGAGAGTGCGGCCTCTTGTGACCGCAGGAAGTGCGGCCACAAGAGTGACTGACAGGGAGGGAGCCAATGGCTCTCTCTCTGTCAGTGTCGCTGCTGCTGCAGCGCTGAAGCGCCGCAGCAGCAGCGGACGGGGGCAGCGGCGGACGGGGGGGCCCTGCAGGGGGCGCCATGGAGGGGTAAGTAGATTACCCCTCCATGGCGCTCCCCCCTGACAGGCTGGTGGCCGGAGCCCTGTGCGACCGCACTGGTCGCACATAGCAACGGCCGGCCTGCTCGGGGGAGCCCCTTTAACCAGTGGGCCCGGTGCACGTGCACCATGTGCCCTCTGGTTAAAGCGGCCCTGACTGCAATTGTACAACTATAATGCCGAGAGCCAGAAACCAGTGACAGCTAATAGCAGCACTATACGTCCACAGATAACAGCACTATACTGCTATACAAATAATATTACTATTCTATAGAAAGTCTAAATAATACCACCATATAGTGCACAAGGGACAGCGCTATACAATAGTCAAATAATACAATCATATATAACATAACACAAATAACAGCACTATACAAATACTAACACTATACAAACAGCACTATACAAATACTAACACTATACAAATACAAACAATATATAAAGTCTAAATAACACTGTCATATAGTGCACAAATAAAAGCACTATACAATACCCAAATAATACTGCCGTATACTGCACAAGTGCCAGCGCTATACGATGCCCAAATAATACCATCATATTGTAGACAAATAACAGCCCTATACAATGCCCTCATAATACCATCATATAGTGCACAAATAACCCCCAAGTGCTTGGAAAAGCTGAATCCAGTCCTAGGAAACTCCTCCCAGTTTCCCAGGACTGGATCCAGCTTTCCTCAATACCCGGGAGGAGCGGCAGTGAGTTAGAAGGCAGTCGGCTCATAAGCAGACTGCAGTGATAACAAAGCGTTTCACTTTGTTATTACTGTAAATTCGCTCATTCCTGCAAATAACGCCTGTTGATTTAAAATAACGGCTGTTATTTGGGATGAAACAGTCCAAAAAAGAAAAAATACGGCCGTCAAAAAGCCAAAAAAAAAAAAAAAGACGTTGTGGGGTTATGGCCATATAGTGCACAAATAATAGCACTATGTAATAGACAAATAATCTGGTCACATACAAGTAAAAGCAGCATTCAAAGGGACCATAAAATAGTACTGACAGCACTCATGTACACAAAAAAACAGAAAACAATGCTCAAGTAATATAAGTTCCATATAGTGCACAAACTATACCACTGCTATATAATAGCCCTTGGGCCCGGGGCTCTGTTGTTAGTTGATACCTAAACATGAGACACTTTCTGCAGCAGGGTGGTAAATACTGATAACGTCCTTTTATCTCGAGTAGGGATGGCCCGAACCCTCCGAGGTTCCGTGAAGCGGGCGGATACAGCGGGAGGACCGCCTGGAAAACTGGGATACCGCCTATGGCTATGGCTGTATCCCAGTTTTCCAGGCGGTCCTCCCGCTGGATCCGCCCGCTCCACAGAGCGGGCAGACAGCGGAAATCATTACCGAGAGTTCAGGTTCGTACGAACCCGAACCGAACTCGGTTCGGACCATCTCTAATCTAGAGTGATAAATGTAAAAGTTGCAGCGATCAGATGACGGTCGTGTAATCAGGGGGAGATAATGAAAGTGAGTAACTCCACAAACAATAGTGAGAGAGAGAGAGAGTCAGAGAGCGCTAAAGGTAAAAGGAGTCTTAGATGGGGGATAGCCTGGAGCACCATACAACTTCCCTATGCGGCAATGTGGGGATACATTGTCTAGTAATCTATATACTACCCCCACGTGTGTCTCCCCTGGTAGCTACGGAGCACAGTCAGGTATGACCGGACCCTCATTGGCTAGTAGTCCCCTATATACTACCCCCACGTGTGTCTCCCCCCGTAGCTGCGAAGCATAGTCAGGTGTGACCAGGCCCTCGTTGCCTAGTAATTCTCTATATACTAGCCCCACATGTGTTCCCTCCGATAGCTGCGGAGCATAGACAGGTGTGACCAGGCCCTCATTGCCTAGTAATTCTCTATATACTAGCCCCACATGTGTTCCCCCCCAGTATCTGCGGAGCACAGTTAGGTGTGACCAGGCCCTCATTGCCTAGTAATTCTCTATATACTACCCCCACATGTGTCCCCCCCGGTAGCTGCGGAGCACAGTCAGGTGTGACTGGGCCCTCACACCTAGTAATCCTCTATATACTACCCCACGTAGCTGCGGAGCACATTCAGGTGTGGCCGGGCCCTCATCGCCTAGTAATCCTCTATATACTACCCCACATAGCTGCGGAGCACAGTCAGGTGTGGCTGGGCCCTCATCGCCTAGTAATCCTCTATATACTACCCCACATAGCTGCGGAGCACAGTCAGGTGTGGCCGGGCCCTCATCGCCTAGTAATCCTCTATATACTACCCCCACATAGCTGCGGAGCACAGTCAGGTGTGACCGGGCCCTCATCGCCTAGTAATCCTCTATATACTACCCCCACATAGCTGCGGAGCACAGTCAGGTGTGGCCGGGCCCTCATCGCCTAGTAATCCTCTATATACTACCCCATGTAGCTGCGGAGCACAGTCAGGTGTGACCGGGCCCTCATCGCCTAGTAATCCTCTATATACTACCCCCACATAGCTGCGGAGCACAGTCAGGTGTGGCCGGGCCCTCATCGCCTAGTAATCCTCTATATACTACCCCATGTAGCTGCGGAGCACAGTCAGGTGTGACCGGGCCCTCATCGCCTAGTAATCCTCTATATACTACCCCCACATAGCTGCGGAGCACAGTCAGGTGTGGCCGGGCTTGAGCTTTAATTAGACACAAGGGCTCACAGGTGTCACAGGATTTATCTAAGCTTGAAGAGGCGCTGAAATCTGCCATAGGGGCCATTGGTCGTCATGGAAACAACACTAATCACTTAATCAAGACATCAGCCGAATTAGCGGTGAGGAGAAACGTAAATATTGGTCAATGTGTAATTTGGGGCTGACAGGTGCAGTAGAAAGATGTGTCGGAGATGGCGACTGACAAGGACTTTGATAGAACTCAGTATAGAACTTTTCTAGGAAAAAGTAAAAAAAAGGGTGACCACCTTTATGGCCCCCATTGATCTTCACTTACAGATTGTCACCCAGTCACACCGGTGTGGAAAGTGCTACGTCGGATAGCTACTCCATCAGTTACTGGCTATAGCCACTGTGTGAACTTACTCAGCTCAGCTACTCCATCAATTACTGACTATAGCCACACCGTGAACTTACTCAGCTCAGCTACTCCATCAGTTACTGGCTATAGCCAGTCTGTGAATTTACTAAGCTCAGCTACTTCATCAGTTACTGGCTACAGCCAGTCTGTGAACTTACTCAGCTCAGCTAATCCACCATTTATACAGTAGTACGTACCCAGGTATTTGCACAAGGGACAGTTGCTCCGAGCTGCGTTAGAGATAAGAAGGAAGCCCTGATTTACCTTTGAGGAACAGTATAGATCATCATCAGCTAGCAGACTGGCTCAGCTTGAAGGCACTCATTCCAGTTTTTCTCAGCCTTTCACCTGCTCATAGTAGTAGTAGTACCTAAGACTTGCCACCACTTCCTGTATTCTGTCCTGACCTAGCTGTTACTAGAGACAGATTTCTCTTGACAACAGGCAACAGAGAAGGGAGACACCTAATCGCCATTCTTGTGGTTTTCTCAGCCTTTCACCTGCTCATAGTAGTAGTAATACCTAAGCCCTGCCATCACTTCCTGTATTCTGTCCTGATTTAGCTGTTACTAGAGACAGATTTCTCTTAACAACAGGCAACAGAAAAAGGGAGACACCTAGTGGCCATTCTTGGGGATTCTAGGGAATCCTGTTTTAAGTAAACACACATTCGGCCCTCTTGCTATACCATGGCGTTGTATTGGAGGAACCAAACCCACGACCTCAGCACAGTTCACGCGTACTCAGACACATACGTGAACTCATTCTGAGTAATCTCCTATCATAACAAGACCTGAGAGGACAATCTCGTGTGTGTTTGTTTCCGCTCTTGACACGACGCAGCCTTTCAAGCAGATACTTAGTATTTCTTTAGAATTTTCCGTACACATCAACAACTCCTCATTATTTCCCCTCTATAGTTATCTCCGGCGTATAAATCGCCCTAATGATGCGTTATGTAACGGCATAAAAGGTAGTAGGGGAAAAAAAAAAGTATAAAAAAAAAAAAAAGAAAGATCTAGAACATTGAGTTTGTATGAGAGATTTGGCTCGGGGCTCGTTGTTATTAGTGTGCGCGGCGCTTGTCCTGGCTGTTTGTGTTTACCGAGCTGTTGTGGGCTGAATGCTGGGAGAAATATTTGTGTAGGTTCATAGTGTTAGGCTATTAGCTGTTTATTTTATTATCTTGGCTTGTTTATACAACGTCAGCGTCTGCCGGATCGGCCGCCAAGGCTAGCGGTGGTGGTAAGTCCCGCACACATGGTCAGTGGCACAGAGTTCACCACCAGTAGACGTAGCCGCCCCCCCCCCCCCCCAACCACATGGGGCAGAGCATTGTCATATGGGACTGGGGCCCAGCGGGATGCAGAAAATGTGTTCACTGCCTCAAAACTTGCCAGGAAAATAAATAAATTTTTGCTTATTTCCTTTTTATTATTATTTATTTTTTTGAATCGTTAAAAAATTAATCATCATTGTTTAATTAAAAAGAAACAGGCATGCGAGGTGGAAATAATTATCTATGACTGGGATAAGTGAGTCACTCTTAAAGGGGACAAGGTGGAGGATTTTTGGTGCTTTTGCACCTTTAAATGTGTCATGTGACCTCTCTGACTCTGCACGGGAGGAGCTATCTGAAAGGAACAGCTTTACCAATACAATGTAGATAAGTGTGTCATGGGACCTCTCTGGCACCGCATGGGAGGAGCTAACTGAGAGGAAGTTACCAATAGAATGTAGATAAGTGTGTCATGGGACCTCTGTCACTTTACATTGGAGGAGCTATTCGGCTGGACAAATTATAAATCATGCCTTTAAGAAACTTTATAAAGTATGTCATGTGACCTCTTTTTACAATTTTACAATTAATTACCAAAACTTTAGGAGATTACTGAGTAGATGAATAAAGTCACAACTTTAAATAAATTAATAAAATTACAGTAAGAGAACACAGCGGTGAGATTTATCAAACATGGTGTAAAGTGAAACTGGCTCAGTTGCCCCTAGCAACCAATCAGATTCCACCTATCATTCCTTACTGATTCTTTGAAAGATGAAAAGTGGAATCTGATTGGTTGCTAGGGGCAACTGAGCCAATTCTACTTTGCACCATGTTTGATAAATCTCCTGTAATGGCCCAGAACGGTATTTATTTTCAGGCGTCTGAAAATGTATTGTTGCTATTGGCAACCTTAGTATTAGGGCCTATGTATCTGCTGCTCTTCCTTAGCTCTCTTGTAGTGGTATTGTTTTCTGCTATGTATTTATTCAATTTGTTGTTATGTATTAATTGCTAATAATGTTGAGCTTGATCAGTGCTCCTCCCCTGCAACCTATCACACTCTAGTGATTGGCCTGGGGAAAGCTAGCTCCACCCACCTTTTACCCAGAAGGGCTGTGCGGTCTTGTCAGTGACAGTTGGTAGTCTGGCATTGCCAGAGTCACATCTAACCTCCCTACGTCACCTCAGTAATCCTGTCAGACTCCATCTTCAACCCCCTAACCCGTTTCCAGTCAGCCATAAGGACTAATACGTGTCTTCAAAGTCTCAGCAGGACATCCTCTGTATTTATTAGTGCCTGCTGTCGTATTGATGAAGTGATAGAGGGTCTCCCATTCACCGTCCACATCTTCCTGGCTCCCAAGTCAGTGGGTCCATGCGTCTTCCTCCTACATGACAGTGAGCGTTGACAGCGTCAAGTCTCTTCAGTAACTTCAAGTACCTATTCACACGTACCTTATAAAGGCAGAAAGCTATAAAGTCTCTGGAACAGGTCTGTCTCTTAGAAATCCTATTTATCCACCAAGTCTAAGCTATAGTAACCAAGGTAACCCTCCCCCTGAAGCAAAGGACTCTGATCAAGCCAACATTTTGCCATCATCAGATGCCCCTGTATTGGATTGTATATAGTTATCCTTTAAGTAAAGTCTGGATATACTTTCACCGCTATTGTGTGAAGACTTTTATTAGAAATTATATGTCCCTGTGTGCATGCTGAAGAAGACAAGGGCCCCAGCACCCTCGGACCCCACCGTGACAGGAAGGTTTCAGAAGGTGAGCCCTAAGGTTGCACTACACCACCCAGCAACCCAATACCCTCAGCATATTACCATAATACCACCAAAGGGACATGATAATTTTTCTTGGGTCACTCTTAGGACATTATACTCCCCCTGTGT
>NC_091454.1:15214496-15279496 GCF_027789765.1 Dendropsophus ebraccatus | reverse complement strand
CCCCACCCAGGGCAGAGTATCAGCCTGGCACACATACCCCACCCAGGGCAGAGTATCAGCCTGGCACAAATACCCCACCCAGGGCAGAGTATCAGCCTGGCACGCACACCCCACCCAGGATAGAGTATCAGCCTGGCACACACACCCCACCCAGGGCAGAGTTTCAGCCTGGCACACATACCCCACCCAGGGCAGAGTATCAGCCTGGCACACATACCCCACCAGTCCCCCTCCCACTATACCCCTATGGGAAGCAGACATGGTATCTATTATAGATAGACTAGATTCTGCAGATCCTTATGTATCCTCTCTCTATTCTTTATGAATCAGAAGCCTCATAAAATATGACACTGTGTAACCCAAATATTTACTAGAACATCCAGAAAGTGCGAAACAAAGAAGAAAGAGAGTCCCCGAGGGACCTGATGTATGCTGGAGGCAACTCTATGATCACCATGCATAGGAGGCTATAGGTGACCATAGAAAATATATAGAACCTATAGGTGACTATGGGAGATAGCAGGTTTAGCTGATTATGGCAGATAGAGAGCAGGTATACGCGACTATAGGAAACAGAAAGTATGTATAGGTGACTATGAGAAATAGAGAGTATGTAAAGGTGACCATAGAAGATATAGAATATGTATAGGTGTGGATGGTATCTGGATACCAGGTATAAATCACTATGGATGACATATAGGAGGCATAGGTTACTATAGGTCATATATAGCAGGTATAAGTCACTATAGAAAATAGAGAGCATGTATAGATGATGATCGAAGATAGAGAGCAGGTATAGCTGACTACGGAAGATAGAGAGCATGTACAGGTGTCTATGGAAGATAGAGAGCATGTACAGGTGTCTATGGAAGATGGAGAGCATGTACGGGTGTCTATGGAAGATAGAGAGCATGTACAGGTGTCTATGGAAGATGGAGAGCATGTACGGGTGTCTATGGAAGATAGAGAGCATGTACAGGTGTCTATGGAAGATAGAGAGCATGTACAGGTGTCTATGGAAGATGGAGAGCATGTACGGGTGTCTATGGAAGATAGAGAGCATGTACAGGTGTCTATGGAAGATAGAGAGCATGTATAGGTGACTATGGAAAATAGAGAGCATATATAATGACTATGGAAGATAGAGAGCATATATAATGACTATGGAAGCTAGAGAGCATGTATAGATAACTACAGATGATAGATAATGGGTATAAGTCACTACAGAAAATAGAGAGCAGTTATAGATGGCCATCGACCCTAGACAGCAGATATAGGTGACTGTGGAAGATACAGAGAAAGTATAGGGTACAATGCATCACCTATAGAAGGTATAGGGGACTATGGAGGATACAGAGGAGCTATAGGTTATGCAAAGATGTACAAGAGGTATAGGTGACTGTGGAAGATAGAGAGCAAGCATGTGCGACTGTGGAAGATAGAGAGCAAGCATGTGCGACTGTGGAAGATAGAGAGCAAGCATGTGTGACTGTGGAAGATAGAGAGCAAGCATGTGCGACTGTGGAAGATAGAGAGCATGTATAGGTGACTGTGGAAGATAGAGAGCAAGCATGTGTGACTGTGGAAGATAGAGAGCAAGCATGTGCGACTGTGGAAGATAGAGAGCAAGCATGTGCGACTGTGGAAGATAGAGAGCAAGCATGTGTGACTGTGGAAGATAGAGAGCAAGCATGTATAGGTGACTAAGGAAGATAGAGAGCAAGCATGTATAGGTGACTAAGGAAGATAGAGAGCAAGCATGTATAGGTGACTAAGGAAGATAGAGAGCAAGCATGTATAGGTGACTGTGGAAGATAGAGAGCAAGCATGTGTGACTGTGGAAGATAGAGAGCAAGCATGTGTGACTGTGGAAGATAGAGAGCAAGCATGTGCGACTGTGGAAGATAGAGAGCAAGCATGTGCGACTGTGGAAGATAGAGAGCAAGCATGTGCGACTGTGGAAGATAGAGAGCAAGCATGTGTGACTGTGGAAGATAGAGAGCAAGCATGTATAGGTGACTAAGGAAGATAGAGAGCAAGCATGTATAGGTGACTAAGGAAGATAGAGAGCAAGCATGTGTGACTGTGGAAGATAGAGAGCAAGCATGTGTGACTGTGGAAGATGCACAACAGGTATAAGGGACCATGATGGTGCTCAGAAGGGTCCAGGTTCCCATGGCACATATAGCTGAGCACCAGCATAGTAGAGGGGTCATGGAGGAGGCTTAGAAGGGAACAGGTGTCCCCAGCAGGGTCTATGAGCCCATAACCCCATAGAAGTGATGACAATCTCTGTACAGCGCTGCAGAATAGGTTGGCACATATCATGGCATATCATGGCACATATAGCGGAGCACCGAGGATATACAGCATGGTAGAGGGGTCATGGAGGAGGCTTAGAAGGGAACAGGTGTCCCCAGCAGGGTCTATGAGCCCATAACCCCATAGAAGTGATGACATTCTCTGTACAGCGCTGCAGAATAGGTTGGCACATATCATGGCACATATCATGGCACATATCATGGCACTTATAGTGAGAACTTACCTTGGAGCTGAGGGGATTTCTCTTCCCAGACCCTGGCTCAGTGCTGAAATGCATCCTCACCCAAATCCTATACTCCAAGGTGGAAAAGTAACTCATAGCAGAGAAGACTCAGGGGTTAAATCCTGATGGTGGTCTCTGGTGGGGGGACAATCATTCCACAAAGGACTGAGATGTTAGGGCGTAGAAGTATCTCCAAGATCCCTGGCACTTTAGTGGGGGTCTCAGGATGAAGGTCCCCTCTGTGTTCTCATTGTCTTCCTCCTCTCACTCCCCCCTGAGCTCTGTGATACAAGCCGCCTGGGCTTCTTCTCTCTGCTCCTCAGCTTTGCTGGCTGCCATCCAGGAGCTAAATCTGAGAGGTCAAATGGTGCCTGTGCCTGTGCTCCTCTCCCAGTGACAGCTCTGATGTGAGGGATCTGGGCAATTACTGAGTCTCTTTAGCTGCCAGCTTCACTCCCCCCACCCATATAACACACCCTTCCCCACACTGCCCCCCCTCTCCTCTCAGGCAGCAGGGGGTAGACAAGGAGCACTCTGCATTTCCCACACTTCTCTCATCATTTCAGGTGTCACCAGGTCCCCATTGCCTTCCCGCTCTCATTATCAGGATGGGGATGTGAGGCGGCATCCCGGTGCCCATGTGTGTGCCCTGCAGGGCTCTGTGCCCACGTATAAATTACTGGGTATTATGTGTGTGCCACAGCTGTGCAGAACTGGCATCCTATTAAGGAGGCACCGAGAGGATGTCTGTAGTGGTATGGGATCAGGCTGTAATGTAATGGGAGAGAGGTATTATTAGATAGATGGGAAGATGGATAGGAAGGGAGAGAGAGGGAAAGAGAGAGAGAGAGAGAGAGAGAGAGAGAGAGAGAGAGAGAGAAAGAAGGAAGGAAAGAAGGAAGAGGAAGCAAAGAAGGAAAGAAAGAAGGAAAGAAGGAAGAGGAAGGAAAGAAGGAAAGAAAGAAGGAAAGAAGGAAGGAAGGAAGGAAGAAAAGAAGGAAGGAAAGAAGGAAGGAAGGATGGAAGGAAGGAAGGAAGGAAGGAAGGAAGGAAGGAAAGAAGGGAGGAAGGAAGGAAGGAAGGGAGGAAAGATGGTAAGAAGGAGGGAAAGAAAGAAAGAAAGAAAGAAAGAAAGAAAGAAAGAGAAAGAAAGAAAGGAAGGATATATAGAACATACAAAGTAGAGAAGAAGGGGGGAGTGGGATAGGAAGGAAGGAAGGAAAGAAAGAAAGAAATAAGGAAAGAAAGAAAGAAAGAAAGAAAGAAAGAGAAAGAAGGAAGGAAAGAAAGATGGAAGGAAGGAAGGAAAGAAGAAAGAAAGGAAGGAAGGAAAAAAGGAAAGAAGGAAGGAAAGATGGTAAGAAGGAAGGAAAGAAGGAAGGAAAGATGGAAAGAAGGAGGGAAAGAAAGGAAGGAAGGAAGGAAGGAAGGAAGGAAGGATATATAGAACATACAAAGTAGAGAAGAAGGGGGGAGTGGGATAGGTAATGGATATATTGAAGTGATTGGTAAAGAGACAGGCATTGAAAAGAAAGAAGAATAAGGAAGGAAGGAAAGAAGGAAGGAAGGAAATAAATATGATAGGAAGGAAAAGATTGCTAGATAGATAAATAGATATGAAAAGAAAGGAAGAAAAAAAATAGATAGATAGATAGATAATAGATAGAAGATAGATAGATAAATAAATAAATAAATAGGAGATAGATAGATAAGATAGAAGATAGATAGATAAATAAATAAATAAATAAATAAATAGGAGATAGATAGATAATAGATAGAAGATAGATAGATAAATAGGAGATAGATAGATAATAGATAGATGATAGATAGATAAATAGGAGATAGATAGATAATAGATAGAAGATAGATAGATAAATAGGAGATAGATATGTGTTGTCCCACTGTTTAGTGCCTTAGGCACCTGTTGTGTTGCAAAGTTCTCACTCCAGGTTAAGTGGCGATAAAGGTATTTTTATAGTTTTGCCACTAGATGTCAGTAATCTTTATATACCTCTGTTCTTGTTTGCACAACTGAAGTTAGGGGGTTACTGTTATTGTTATACCATGTGTTCTGTGCTGACCTATAGGAGGTGCTTTTTCTTTTTCTGCCTATACCAGCTCTCCACAGACACTAGACCCAGTAGGAGGAGTTAGTTAGCTCCGTGTGGGAGGAAGTCAGTTCGATCCAGTCTAATCTAAGACACGAGTGTGTACAAATGTCGCTAGAGACAACCAGTTCTTCCAGTATTCCTACTATATCTACTATGCAGTGCTTAACACTAGAAAGGGAGAAGAGTCTAGGAACATCTTAACCCACCCCGTAAACAAGTCTAAAAAGTGCAGGGCAGTATCCTGAGAACCAGAGGAACTAGCCTGGATAGGACAAAGCTACCAAGGAAGGTCTATGTATCCTATCTCGCAGTGCAGGTAACTGGGACACCCCGGAAACTTAACTTCACCTAGATAACCATGGCTGGGGCTTGTACCACCCTATTAGGACAGGTCACTCGACACTGTAGGGTGCAAGGTGGTCAGACACAGTCTATACACAGGTACAAGTAAACGTCTCACTACAGTATATTTTTGAATGATACAATTCTCCCTGTCCATGTCCACCACTAGGGGAAGCCACAGTAATCCCTCTTAGCTCCCCCTAGTGGTGGCTGCAGCAGTCGGAATGTGATCAGAAAATGTAAGGAAATGAGAGCCGCTCATACTTTATGAAATGAATCAAAATAGTATTTTGTACGATAAGGAAAATGCGAGATGATAGATTCACTTCAAGGGATTTCCGTCCCACTGAAATCTACATGCGGCGCTCTGCTTGGTAGTGAGGACGTTGTTGTGAAATGTGATACAAGACACATGTTGAGAGCCGTGAGCCTGGTGAATCACGAGCAGCAGACAGCGCACAGCCCTTCATTTCCATACGTTCCTTCTGGACTGATAAATAAGATCTGTCAGATGTGCGGCGAGTTTAACAGCCCGGCCTGATGTACAAGGATAGCAATGTGTCACCTCGCATAACAGAGAGCCAATAACTAGTCCCCTCGCTCTGTGACTTCCTGCAGTGGGATTCCCAGCTCTCGGCACCGCGGTGACACAATCTCTGGAATAACACAAGGGTTTTAACTAAACGCAGAACTTCCTGGAATAGCAGAGGAGCTCAGAAATCTTAAGTCACAAGTAAATTGTATTTAAAAAGACTACAAGATGATCTTATAGAGACTTTAAGACGAGAATAACTGAGGATCCCAAAACAGTAGGGGTTGTGGAGGTGATGGTTGTGGTGAAGGTGGTGGAGGTGATAATCTTTGTGGAGGTGGTGGATATGGTGGAGGTGATGGTGGTGGTCAAGGTAGTTTTGGTGTAGGTGGTGGGGGTGGTTGTGGTGGTTGACGTGATGGTGAGATGGTCTTGGTGGAGGTGGTGGATGTGGTGAGGTGATGTGGTGGTAGTGCAGGTGGTGTTTGTGGTGGTAATAAAAGTGGTGGTTGAGGTGTAGGTGATGGTAGTAGAAGTGGTGGTGATGGTGGTGGTTGAGGTACTGAAGGTGGTTGTTAAGGGGGAGGTGGTGCTTGTGGTGGAGATGATGGTGATAGTGGAGGTGGTGTTAATAGAAGTGATGGTAACTGAGGTAGTGAAGGATGTGGTTGTTGTGGAGGTGGTGGTGGTAGTGGTAGTGGGGGTAGAGATAGTGGAGGTGATGATGGTGGTGAAGGTAGTGAAAGTGGTGAGTATAGTGGAGGTTGTGGTGGAGATGAAAGTAATTGTGGTAGTGGAGGTGGTGCTTGTGGTGGAGGTCGTGGTGGTGGTGGAATCTTCATTGATCTTAGTAGTTGTTAGTGTGGTGGATGCTGTCATGGTGGATATGGTGGAGGTGATGGTGGTGGTGGTGGTGATGGAGGTTGTTGTGGTGGATGTGGTGTTGGAGGTGATGGTTGTGGAGGTAATGGTCTTAGTGGAGGTTATGGTAAAGGTTGTGATGGTGGAGGTGGTGGTTGGGATGGTTGTGAAGGTTGTGGGGTAGATGGTCTTGGTGGAGGTTGAGGTAATGGTGGTGGTAGTGGAGTAGGTGGTAATAAAGGTGGTGGATAATGTGATGGTGGTAATGGAAGTGATGGTAGTGGAGCTAGTGAAGGTGGTGGTTGTGGTAGCAGTGGTAGAGATAGTGGAGATGATGGTGGTGGTAGTGAAAGTAGTGGTTATGATGGAAGTTGTGATGGAGATAATGGTGGTAGTGGAGGTGGCGGTTGTGGTGGAGGAATTTTTTGGTCGGAAATACTCCTATAGGGTCCATTCACATCCATAAAGCTGCATTGACCTCAGTAGTGGTTAGTACGGAAAATGGATAAATGGGGATTACTATATGAATGACATTTCATCCAACAGCTATAATGTTGAACTTATAGTACCAAAAGTAGTGGTTGCATTCTGAAGGTCCTCCCTTGGGCACTGAGGGAGCTTGTCTCACCTGCATATGAGTTGCAGATTGTATTGTTTGGTGTCCCTCAGAAATGGTTAGTGAGGAATGGGGGGGGGGGGGGGGGGCGAGGAATATTTATATGACTGTCTGTCCATCCAACAGCTATAATGTTGATCTTCAAGTACCAAAGGTAGTGGGTGCACTCGTCCCGCTCGTAATTATTTTTAAAACTCATGATTGGTAAAAAGAGAATAAAATAAAGGGAATGGACCATCAGTATTTTTTTTTTCATTTCTTAAAGGGTAATTCACTTGATAATTACCATGGTTTTCACCTTACAATAAGGTCTCGAAGCCAAAAAATTGGAAATGCCTGAAGCAAAGTGGAAGGACACCATCTAAGCGTCGGGTTCTGGATAACATCTTCCTGCCTTCGTCCCTCATTCCAAGGTGGTTGCAGCCTTTTATCCACGTTTCCCATCTACTTTTAGAAAGGTCAGTTTAATTAACAAACTAAACAGTCTATTTTTTACTTGGCCGCAATCTGGATGGGAAAATATTTAGAGAAATAATTGGGATTCTAAGTATGGTAAAATAAATAGTCCTTGAGTCATCCTGATCTAAAGCACGACACGGGCTGCACTAGGTGGACTCTACTCCCTACGGGCACTACGTGGGCACTGTACGGGTCAATGAAGGACCAGATGTTCTTAAATATAGTGATATAGGGGGAGATTTAACAAACATGGTGTAAAGTGAGACTGGCTCAGTTGCCCCTAGCAACCAATCAGATTCCACCTTTCATTCTCCAAAGAGTCTGTGAGGAATGAAAGGTGGAATCTGATTGGTTGCTAGGGGCAACTGGGCCAGTTTCACTTTACACCATGTTTGATAAATGCCCTATGTGAAGTGAGGGGCACTACGTTGGGAACCAGACGTGTCCATCACTGCCCACTAATAGGACCATATTTTTTTTATATGTATAACAGTCCTGGTGTATATTATGTAACTGATTGATTATATAAAATTTTGCATTTACACTGGTATAAAGATCACCTTGTGATGTCAGAATCTGACAGTTATACCCAGATGTCTGATGCTACATAGATGCGGCTTATCTCTTCATGCAGGAGCAATCAGTCACAGATCACATGTTCAGTAAATCCCTTCTCCTGTGCCAAACAACTGCTGATTAACAAGGAGGATTGCTGGGTTATGTGACATGACTACTGCAGGACATCATAATACGCCTCAGCTGCTGCAGAACATCATAATACGCCTCAGCTGCTGCAGAACATCATAATACACCTCAGCTGCTGCAGGACATCATAATACACCTCAGCTGCTGCAGAACATCATAATACACCTCAGCTGCTGCAGAACCTCATAATACACCCCAGCTGCTGCAGAACCTCATAATACACCTCAGTTGCTGCAGAACATCATAATACACCTCAGCTGCTGCAGAACATCATAATATACCTCAGCTGCTGCAGAACATCATAATACACCTCAGCTGCTGCAGAACATCATCATATACCTCAGCTGCTGCAGAACATCATCATACACCTCAGCTGCTGCAGAACCTCATAATACACCTCAGCTGCTGCAGAACCTCATAATACACCTCAGCTGCTGCAGAACATCATACTACACCTCAGCTGCTGCAGAACATCATAATATACCTCAGCTGCTGCAGAACCTCATACTACACCTCAGCTGCTGCAGAACATCATAATACACCTCAGCTGCTGCAGAACCTCATACTACACCTCAGCTGCTGCAGAACCTCATAATATACCTCAGCTGCTGCAGAACATTATACTACACCTCAGCTGCTGCAGAACCTCATAATACACCTCAGCTGCTGCAAAACATCATACTACACCTCAGCTGCTGCAGAACCTCATAATACACCTCAGCTGCTGCAGAACCTCATACTACACCTCAGCTGCTGCAGAACCTCATACTACACACATAAATTCACTCATCTTCTTAAGTGTTACCTCTCCCCTGTAATGACGGCTCCCTGGAAACAATATTGTGCGGCTGCTGACACTCTTATCTATTCTAGTAACAACCCAATCAGTGCGATTCTGTGATGCGAGGAAAAAAAAATAGGTGTTATATCCGTGGCGGGTATTTTTAGCTCAGACCTCATAACGGAGTCATTGATAAAGGATTAGATCCCTCTGGCGGGAGGTTAGGGGTTATAAATAGATACCGTGGTGGATTTCCATGGTACCCGGATGCTGGCACTCTCATTGATAAAGCCGCCACGTGTTACACTTGGATGGATTATAACTGCCTGACACATTACAGCGTATAGTATACAGCGTTTATGAGTCACTAGTATAGTCCAATATAGGAAGACTCCATCACAGGATCATCAATGTTCACATCTATAGAACATCACATCTGGAATATGAAACTAATGATAGGCAGTGCTACTATTTATGCTGCCCCATAGACATCAATGGATATTGACAGAGTAAGTGGCCTCCTGTTTATGGATCCTAAATTATAGATCTGACTTTAGCGGAACATACTAACAAGGGAAAATGCTATACAACGGATGTATGCATGGGTATACAACCATACACCACACACAACCCTGGGATACAACCATAAACCACACACAACCCTGGGATACAACCATACACCACACACAACCCTGGGATACAACCATACACCACACACAACCCTGGGATACAACCATACACCACACACAACCCATGGATACAACCATACACCACGCACAACCCTGGGATACAACCGTACACCACACACAACCCTGGGATACAACCATACACCACACACAACCCTGGGATACAACCATACACCACACACAACCCTGGGATACAACCATAAACCACACACAACCCTGGGATACAACCATACACCACACACAACTCATGGATACAACCATACACCACACACAACCCTGGGATACAACCATACACCACACACAACTCATGGATACAACCATACACCACACACAACCCTGGGATACAACCATACATCACACACAACCCTGGGATACAACCATACACCACACACAACCCTGGGATACAACCATACACCACACACAACTCATGGATACAACCATACACCACACACAACCCTGGGATACAACCATACACCACACACAACCCTGGGATACAACCATACACCACACACAACTCATGGATACAACCATACACCACACACAACCCTGGGATACAACCATACATCACACACAACCCTGGGATACAACCATACACCACACACAACCCTGGGATACAACCATACACCCCACACAACCCTGGTATACAACCATACACCACACACAACCCTGGGATACAACCATACACCACACACAACCCTGGGATACAACCATACACTACACACAACCTTGGGATACAACCATACACCACACACAACCCTGGGATACAACCATACACCACGCACAACCCTGGGATACAACCGTACACCACGCACAACCCTGGGATACAACCATACACCACACACAACCATGGGATACAACCATACACCACACACAACCCATGGATACAACCATACACCACGCACAACCCTGGGATACAAGTTACAACCATACACTACACACAACCCTGGGATACAACCATACACCACACACAACCCGTGAAGACAACATACACCACACACAACTAATGGATGCAACCATACACCACGCACAACCCTGGAATACAACCATACACCACACACAACCCTAGGATACAACCATACACCACACACAACCTGTGGAGACAACCATACACCACACACAACCCTGGGATACAACCATACACCAACACAACCCGTGAAGACAACATACACCACACACAACTAATGGATACAACCATACACCACAAACAACCCATGGATACAACCATACACCACACACAACCCTGAGATACAACCATACACTACACACAACCCTGGGATACAACCATACATCACACACAACCCTGGGAGACAACAAACACCACACACTACCCTGGGATACAACCATACACCACACAAAACCTATGGACACAACCGTACACCTGGACACAATTTGTGGACGGGGACGCAACCCATGGACGGGTTTTAGGTGTAATACATTAGACAACCCATGGATGTAACCAAGCACAATAACAAACACTGACACCACAGAACATGGAGACAAACCGTGGACTGGTCTGAGTTGCAATACTGGACACAATTTGTGCACACAACTGTACATTGGACATATGCCACGGACACAACCAGATACAACTTGTGGACAGGTCTGAGCTGCAATACTAGACACAACTATACACTGGACACAACTATACACTGGAAACAACTATACACTGGACACAGCCTGTGAACACAACTATATATTAGACACAACCTGTGGACACAACTATACACTGGACACAGCCTGTGGACAAAACTATATATTAGACACAACCTGTGGACACAACTATACACTGGACACAACCTGTGGACACAACTATACACTGGACACAACCTGTGGACACAATCATACACTACACTAAAAGTGAACAGGTGTGGCACCCTTCTTAGGAGAAAGTAGCCATTTTTCTAATTCTGGACAACCCCTTTAACATGGATGGCGTACATATAACCGTGCCATATTGTGCCCAAACACCACCATATAGTGCCCAAATAACACTGCTAGACAGTTCCCTCCATAATATTGTAGCTCCATCTTATACAGATATCTTATAGGTTTAGATGCCAACTACCTTATCTTTCTGAGAAGGATTGGCAATCCACCATGCCCGATCCATCTTTTCTCCAACATCATCTATCGTTGGGAAGTCAGAAGCCCCCATAACTATAACCGAAAACTAAAAAATTTTTTTTTTAAACCCTTTAAGAGATTTTTTGGGTGAAAAGTATGAAGACTTAGCACTAGATGGCGACACTTTTTATCTGTCTGTCAATTACAACTTAGTAATAAGACACGCTCGAAGCTCACAGATGGCAAACCCTGTGAAAAGCTGAAGGTGCGTACAAGTGGCACAATATCTCCGACGTTCGTTTTGTTCGCGGAGAACAATTGATGGGAAGGAAGGTGGAGTGTGACACATTCAATAGCTGCCGTGAAGATACGGCGTGATGCAGCGAGCGGCAAAGCTTGGAGCACAATGGAGAGCCCAGGTGGCTGTGTCTGCTCCTCATCTCAGGATCGCAGATAGGACGCTTTGTGGAGATTAACATAATCTGCTTTCTTTCTCTTTGTGAAGCCGGGAAAATTCTTTATCATTTAATGAAGGTTTCGGCTTCAATCCCTTCTTGTTAGAGGGGTCCATGGGGTACAGGGAATAACACAACAATCTGCAGAGCTGTAGTCTGTAGTAGAACTCAGCAGTAAGGATTAAATTTACCTGCAGCACCCCCGCAGGGCAAATGAAGTATTACACAATTCATTGAAATGAATGCACAGTTGTTCTGGGTCCTTCTTAGCACTTTGCAGCAACCATGGCTTATAAAGGAAGGTTCTAAATAAGGGGCTGACCTATGTTAACTCTTAAGGGGACCATACATGTTATACTTTAGTAAGGCATATCCACCACTAGCAGAACATTTTGGCCATTGGTATAAGGTATACGTGGCTCCCCTTACTGACCACCGACAGATTATATCAGTGGAGATAGGGGTCCGGTATGATGGCAAATCACTGTTCTGGGAGAGATAAGCCACCACCAGAGCTAAACCTTTCCCTCCCCATAGAGAATACAGGATTCCTCGTTCCTGTGTATGGGATCGTGAGGAAAAGCCTAGCTATGGCTGATAGAGGACATTATTTCTCTTTGGAGGACCAAGCATAACCTTTCCTTTCAGTAACAGACCAATCATTGTAATGCTTTATTTCCCCTTCAGGGGTGCTGCAGGCAGATAAAAATTTGCTACCAGGTTCTCCTGAAGATTACAGCGGGGTTACTCAGGGGTTAGGAAAAGCCTAGGGCATTCAGAATTTATTGAGATGAGTATCTCTGTCTTTGGAGGACACAGTATTTCACAAACAAACCATTGATTGTAATGCTTCATTTTCCCTGTGGGGGTGCTGCAGGCAAATTTTAAATTGCCAGCAGGTTCTCCTGAAGATTACAGTTTAATTTTTAGTGGTGGTTACAAGAAGCTCAGCCACAGCTCCAGAGTTGATAAAGGTGGGTATCTGTGTCTCCGGAGGACTTAACATAACACTGCCTTTTACAAACAGAACAAAAATTGTAATGCTACATTTGCCCTACGGAGGTGCTGCAGGGAAATTAAACACTTTTCTTGAAGTTCTTTACAGATTACAGTTGATTAGTTTGGGGTGATAAATTTGACCAAAAACAAGGCATCAATTCCAATGGGCACCATGTAATCCTTTATTTCCCCTGCAGGGGTGCTGTAGAGAAATGAAAACTCACTGCCAGATCCTCCTGCTAATTACAACTGATTATTGAGGGGTTAGGGAAAGCAGAATTGGTTGAGGTGAGTATTTCTGTCTCTGGAGGACCCAGCAAAACCTTTCACAAATCATCCATTGATTTCAATGGGCGCCATGTAATTCTTCATTTCTCCTGCGGGGGTGCTGTAAGGAAATGAAAGCTTTGCTAGATCCTCCAGCAAACTACAGCTGATTATTGAGGGAAAGCCTAGGGCATGCAGAATTGATTCTGTTTTTGGAGGACCCAGCAAGACTGGGCATCATGTAATTCTTCATTTCCCCTGCGGAGGTGCTGTAGGGAAATGAAGATTCACCACTAGCAGCTCCTGTGCATTACAGCTTATTACTGAAGGTGATAAAATAACAAAAAAGAGTTATTGTTACAAGTGAACAATCCCTTTAAGAAGATTACAGGATATTTGCAGGTCATATATTTTTGTTTATTCCGTCCGCGGGCAGCCGCAGCATTGTGACAGCTCGTTCTTCCCAACATATTTCCATGTAACATCTCCCCGGGGATGTTTTTCTGTCGCCATCCTGCAGTGACAGCCCAATTAAGATAAGAAGCTTCCTCCATTAAAGGAACTTAATGAAACTTGTCATCTCCATCCGACGAGGTCTCGGAAATAAATACTCCGTCCTCCTCCGGCACCACGGTAGCTGGTCCCTGGGATCAGGGGGATGGCATACCGTGTCATTGTGATCTCAACAATCTGATTATCGTCTCGTACAGTGGAGCAGCCAAGTTGACAAGTCTTATAGACCTGACTCTTGCGGAACCGAGCGCAAGAGAGAGAGATTGACTGTGAAAAACAAAGCGGCTAACACATTTCATTACATTTTACCGCCATGGGGATAGAGAGCAAACCTTGATTTACTACTTGAACTGCCGACTCGGTAGAAGCCATAACTGAATAAACCTTTCTCTCTCTGAGTCAATAGTCAAAGTTTTATGGCTCGTAATTTTGAGGCGCTTAAAGGGAATCAAAAGGATTTACGGTTTTGCCGAGGTCACTTGGCGGAAATTTCGAGCAAACGTTCTGGGTAGAACAGATGCCTTATGCCGGACCGCGGGGACTTGAACGGCAGAGAAGACAAAATCCAGTGCCATGCCCCGACCCCTCGGGCCCTGCACTAGATATAACAAAGTGTGTCTGTTTTACATGGAATGTTCCTTTAAATATCCTATTAAAGAAATCCAAAATGAATAAATAACCTAGCGATAAAAAGTTTTTTTCTTCGTTATGTATAGGCATATATACATGCAAGCAACTAGAATGTTGCTTAAAGGGACGGTCTTTTTGTCAACTGGTGAATAAATTTGTTTCTATGCTTTTCTTCGGCTTCTAATACATACTATGTGCTCAGGTATCATTTTTAGCCCACTTCCTGTCTAGTGTACATTTTGTAAAGGACTTCCTGTTTCTGTTAAACACTCTAGCTGGGAAGTCAGCCAACTCTATCTCTCTTCCTGTGGGTGTAGTGGGCGGGGTCTAATTAGGATGGTTTGATGGAGTTGGCTGAATTCCTAGTTAGAGTGTACAGCAGAAACAGCAAGTCCAGTTAGAGGATGTGCAGCAGACAGGAAGTGAAGCAATGTCAACAACAAAGCAGACAGTTTGCATTAGAAGCATTAATTTTTTTTACTTCTATAGCACCAACATTATCCACAGCACTGTAGAAAGATTTGTCCATATTTTGCCGATGGTGGGATTTGAACCCAGGACCCCAATGTTGCAAGACAACAATGTTAACCAATAAGTGTCCAATGAAAAATCCTTTAATCTGCATTACTCATTGGCTCCCTGTGGGCGGTACTATGTCCTGTAGTCCAACAGCACTCTGCTGCCATCCAGTGGTGGTCCCTGGAATTGCATGGTTAACTTAATGACTTAACTGCCTATGTTATTAGGGGGTTAGCCAGGATCAGAAAAAGCAAAGCTACTTTTTTGCAAAAACAGCGCCACCCCTGTCTTCAGGTTGTATGTGGTATTATAGTTTAACTCTATTCACTTTAATGGACTGAGAAACCCACATATTATATATATAATTTCTAGTAGACATTGATAGTATAGAATGGGTTAATTTAACAAAGATTCTATTTATAAACAAGAGAAAAATTTTTGGGTGTATTATTTTTGAAGTCGCCCTCCTTCTTCTTCACGTTCCACCAGTCAGAAAACAGTTATACTTTGTGTGGTAATTTTCTGCACGAGTTTGTGACGCTGCCAAGAAAGAAAGTTTTGTAACTAAATGGTAACGGCGAGTCGAAAATACTTCTCGAGTGTTTCAGGAAACGTTGAGTTTTATGGAAAGTAAAATCTTAACAAAATCTTGAGTGCACGCATCTGTGGAGTGTTACATCCGCTTCTGCCAAGGGACGGGGCACTTGCGGGTAATGTGTGATGGCGGTTCAGCCATATGTCCTCCAGCCTGTGCCAAAAAGACTTTTAAATGAGCGGCAACGGCAAATTCAGTCTAAAAAGAAACCAAGACAATCTTGGTTTTTCTTAACCCCTTCGGGACCAGGCTAATTTTCGTTTTTGCGTTTTCATTTTTTCCTCCTTGTGTTTAAAAGGCCATAGCACTTGCATTTTTACACCTACAGACCCACCTGAGCCCTTATTTTTTGCGTCACTAATTGTACTTTGCAATGACAGGCTGAACTTTTGCATAAAATATGCTGCGAAACCAGAAAAAAATTATATGTGCAGTGAATTTGAAAAAAAACCCCACAATTCTTTTTCTTTGGGGGGATCGTGTTTTTACGCCGTGTGTCCTATGGAAAAACTGACATGTTTTATATGTTCCTCAAGTCGTTACGATTAAAACGATATATAACATGTATAACTTTTCTTTTATCTTATGGCCTGTAAAAAATTTAAACCATTGTTAACAAATATATGTTCCTTAAAATCGCTCCATTCCCAGGCTTATAGCGCTTTTATTATTTGGTCTATGGGGCTGTGTGAGGTGTCATTTTTTGCGACATGATGTGTTCTTTCTATCGGTACCTTGATTGCGCATATGCGACTCTTTGATCACTTTTTATTACAATTTTTCTGGATTTGATGCGACCAAAAATGCCCAATTTTGCACTTTGCAATTTTTTTGCGCTGACGCCGTTTACCGTGCGAGATCAGGAATGTGATTAATTAATAGTTCGGACGATTACGCACGCGGCGATAGCAAACATGTTTATACATTTATTTATTTACTCTTATTTATAACCTGGGAAAAGGGGGGTGATACAGACTCTTATTAGGGGAGGGGGCTTTTTATTGACAACAACACTTTATTTTTATTTTTTTACACATATACTAGAAGCCCCCCTGTGGTTAGGGTTATTCCCCCTGGGATTAGGGTTATTCCCCCTGTGGTTAGGGTTATTCCCCCAGGGATTAGGGTTATTCCCCCTGGGGTTAGGGTTATTCCAATGGGGCAAACTGTCTGTGTCATTCATGCTGCAGCCTTCCCTGATGTCTATATAATACATGTTATTATTAGAATAGATATCACATTTGGGGAAACTGTTGATTAGGTATCAGGAACAGACAGAGGATAATGTAAGGGTAGTAGTGTAAACTGTGTAGTTGTGAAACTGCTCCTGTCCTGTCACTTTGCATGTAAGTACATGCTGTCCACTGCTCTCCTGGGTAAATTAAGTCTTGGGAAGCACTTGACACATCAGGTGTCCTGTTGTAAGACAGTGTCTGGCAGCAGGATAACTTTCATTGTCAATGACACTTATTATACTGCCAGCCACGGTTTTAGGACAGGCCACCTGACGTAACCTGGCAGGTGCTTTACAGTATTAACTTCACCCAGGAGAGCTGTGGACAGTGGTGAATCACTGGCATACAATGACTTCTTGTGCATTAAAGATCCACTGCCGTTCACAGCTCTCCTGGGTGAAGTTAATTGAGCATAGCTAATTTGCATATTTTCCAACTATAATCTTTTGCCTGAAAATAAGTCTTCATACACCAACTAGGTCTCTTCATTGAGAATTTTAGTGTTTTACTGTTTTGTCATGCAAACTGCAACCAGCATCCAATAGCTTATTACTATACTCCTATTCCACATACAGTCCTCCCAAGTATCCCGGGAGAATCTTTCATGACATCCTGGACACAACAAACCAGTCTCTATGGAATTCTGAGAAATATTATGCCTGGCTGCACAGTAGATCTCACTAACAGGGAAGGGTGATGAATAGGTGACCTGTGACTATCTGAGATTAGGGGATGACTGATGGAGGGGTAGCCACTTGCACAGATATCTGATTTCTGCTATGTAAAATGTTACAAGAGCTTCAAGCCAAACTTTAATTTTTTTTTCATCAAGAATTAATAGTTTTGCCTTTGGGAAGGTTACTTTAAGAAAGTTCCAAAATCTACTGCACAGCTAAACATAGCAAACATAATGTCAGTGTATTCCTCAATGTGGGACAGATGATGAAAGGTATTATATTCAGGTTCTCTCAAGTTTCTGTGAGGAGACATCTGACAACATAGAAATAGAGGACATTCATTATCACATATCCTATGTATATATCACTGGTTGTAATTTGTCACTCCCAGAGACATATCCAAAAGTTCATAAGCCCTCACTACCTGTGACAAATCCAAAATCTCATGATGCCGCCATATACTGTACATGAAAATACTGTTATGATATTGTGCACATAAAGTAGGCTACCATATATTGTACAAATAATGCTACCTAAATGATGCTGCCATATACTGTCTATATAAATAATGTTACCGTATTCTGCTCACAAAAATCATGCTGCTACATACTGTATATATATAAATAATGTTACCCTTTTCTGCTCTTAAATGATGCTGCCATATACCGTACATATAAAAAATGGGACTGTATTCTGCACACAAATGATTCTGCCATATACTGTGCATATAAATAATTTTACTGTATTCTGCTCACAAAAATGATGTCGCCATACTCTGTACACATAAAAAATGTTACCATATTCTATACACACAAATTATGCTGCCATATACTGTACATATAAAAATGGGACTGTATTCTGCACACAAAAATGATGCTGCCATGTACTGTACACATTAATAATGTTACCATATTCTGTGCACACAAATGATGCCGCCATATGCTATGCATATAAATAATGTTACTGTATTCTGCTCACACAAATAATATCACCATATATTATGCACAAATAATGTCACCATATATTTTACACATAAAAAATGTTAACATATTCTGCAAACACATAATGCTGCTATACACTGTATATATAAATAATGTTATCATATTCTGCTCACAAATGATGGCGCTATATACTGTACACATAAATAATGTTGCCATAGTCTGCACACATAAATGATGCCACCATATACTGTACATATAAATATTGTTACCATATTCTTCACACACAAATAATGCTTCCATATACTGTACATATAAATAACGTTACCCTATTCTGCACACAAATGATGCCGCCATATACTGTGCACAAAAATAATGTTACCGTATTCTGCACTCACAAATAATGTCACCAGATTTTATACATATAATGATGTTACTATATTCTACCCTCACAGATATTGCTGCCACAAATCGTACATATACATACTGATCCCATATTCTGCATACATAAATAGTGCCACCATATACTGTGCACAAAAATAATGTTACCGTATTCTGCACTCACAAATAATGTCACCAGATATTATATATATAATGATGTTACTATATTCTATGCTCACAGATATTGCTGCCACAAATCGCACATATACATACTGATCCCAGATTCTGCACACATAAATAATGCCGTCATATACTGTGCATATAAATTATGTTATCATATTCTGCTCACAGATAATACTGTCACATACTATACTTATATGTAATGTTAACATATTCTGCTCTTACAAATGATGTCACCATCTATGCGCACATAAATAACGTTACCATGTTGTCGCAGTATATATATATATATATATATATAAAATCAATGTTAATATATATATATATATATATATATATATATATACATACAATTTTATTGGTCGCTCATAACAACTTGAAGTCGGAATTTACGGTTGATGTTGATTTCTTATTCCAGCTGTTGTGTATGATGTAACCCTGTGCATGGTGGAGGAGATGTTTACAGAGGGTTGACACAGCCATACTGGATAAATGTTTGACTGTGACCTACTTGGCGGTAAATTATTCAGCAGGTGGTGGTGGTGTTATTATTATATATACTCTATAGGAGGTTCTGCTTAGATATTTATAACTCATATTCATGTTACATGTTTTATACAGTCATTTTATTCCCCCGGAGGCTTAACATGAAAGACAAAGACGATACCAGTTGGGGGTTAGAGCTGCAACCACACAATACCAAACGAATGAACTTAACACATTCTATTTATTCTTCCTCCAACCAAAAGATTCTTAAAAGGGTATTTTGCAGAAAAAAAATGTTTTAAATCAACTGGTGTCAGAAACTTATACATAATTGGAAATTACTGCTTAAAAAAAAAGAAGAAAAATCCAGTCTTCCAGTATTCATTAGCTGCTGTATGTCCTGCAGGAAGTGGTGTATTCTTTCCAGTCTGACATAGTGCTCTCTGCTGCCACCTCTGTCCATGTCAAGAACTGTCCAGAACAGTAGGGAAAAAAAACATAGAAAACCTCTCCTGCTCTGCTCTAACTAAGCATGCTAGGTCACAATCTATCTACAGTCATTTCCCTATCAAACGGCAAAAATGGTTATTTGGCAACACATTGATTTGTACATGTAGCAGTTATTGTGCATGGGTTCAGAAGCACTGAGGAGGCTAGAACTTCTCTCTTCCTCTTAGCTTGATCCTCTCTGATCCTAGAAGAAATTTGTTTGATAAGGGACAGACTAACTGACTGAAGTAACTAACTGAACTCCCCAGCAGGAACAGAGCTGGCAGACGTGGCTCTTGCACAGACCAGACTATGAATCTTCGGATTCTTACACACTGCTAGTCCGAGCAAGACTAGCTCTGACTGTTTTAGGTTCACCCATTCTGGAATATGGAACGTTCTGGAGATTTCTACATGTAAATCTAAGCTGGGAAAAAATGTATCATGTGACCAAGGCATCAGTCATCCTTACATGGCATAAGCAAATGTTAATCGTTACAACGCTTATGAGTGCCAGTTTCACAAGTAACCTTACAGCTCTCTATACAGGTTAGTAAAGGAATGTTTATGGCCACACAACAACTGCTGGAGGATAGTAGCTGGAACATAGGTACTGGGACACTGCATACGGATGCTGTATTATAGCTACATGTACCTAAGCCTTTCTAAACTAAGGAAAACATGCCACTTTCCTATACAAATAGCTCCATACTTGTCCATAGGTTGCATCTGGTATTGCAGCTCAACTTTTTTAGAGTGAATGGGGCTAAGCTGTAATACCACAGACAACCTGAACAGGTGTGGCGCTGTTCTTGAAAATAATAGCCATATTTTTGGAATCTCATACAAATCCTGTTATCCTTAATAAACTGTATAGCTATACAGTACCCCCCCCATCTATACTGTAAATGTCTCTAAAGAATTTCCCATTATTATGTTCCCTCTTTCTCGGAATCAGCATAACAAGGCTATAATAGGCAGGATTTGGTGGTCTTGCATCTTTTTATTTCAACCTATGTGACAACCACATGTAACAAACGAGCAAAACCGTTCCTGTTAGTTCATAAAACCTTTTTATCTACTTAAAAAAAAAAAAAAAGATAAAAAATGCCGCCACATCTTCGGAACAAAAAAAAAAAAATGCTCCCTCATACAGAATTTTAAAACAATATAAAATAGGTGCTCATTAAAGCCGGGCTGTCTGCAGATGAATACATGAAACACCAGTGTATCCTCCGCTCGCGGGCGAACGCTCTAAAGAGAGCGCCGATGTCAGCAACTCACACGCACACGCACAACACTCGGTAAAACGAATGGCACTTATCCCGACCGTGGCAGCACTGTCTGACGGTTACATTTCACAGACCCCTAGAATGAAGGTAAAAATTCCTAATGACGCTCTCCAGAGCCGCGCTAAACACGCCTGTCAAGGACTCAGGTGCGGAGATGAAGGATTAGAGCAAAAGTTGCACCAATTTATCTTGGCAGAGAATTCGGAGATTATGCAAGACTCCTGACAGCCGGGAAGTGATTCTTCATCACTGTAGATGGAGAGAGAGAGAGTTTAGATGGGAACTTTAATGGACTTAAAGGGACCGTTTGACATTAGAAAAATAGGGTTGTCTTTTGAGTCAGGGACAGCGACACCTGTAGGCTGGGTGTGGTATTGCGTTTACAGGAATAGGATCACAGCTGTTTTTTTTTTTTGTGCTTTGGTCGTCCTCATTAAAATCACCTACAGACTGTCGATAGTAAAGGGCAGGGACCAGGTCTATGGGGCGTCCAGAATACAGCGGATAATTAGCAACGTGCATGACAAATTACCTATGGAAGTCAGAGGTTCAATCGGGAATTAGCTAATTGCCTCCTAGAGGATGTCTAATGGGATCGGAAACGTGAGAGGTCTTATCCGGGGCCGTGACAAAGACATTCATTTATTACAGGATTATAGCTTAATATACTTCACAGAAGTGTTACATGCTTATATAGTCTCCATTGTACAGTGCATAAATAGTACCGCCAGACTGTATAAATAATACTACTAATAGAGACCAAATTATTCTGTTTTGCGCTGTGTCTTTATACTGTGTTATAGTGAATTAACACAACACAATACTAATAGTGGGGCCAAATACTAATAAATATAATATAATAAAAACACAAAGAGCACAAATAGTACTGCCACACATACTGTATAAATAATACTGCTAATAGAGACCAAATTATTCTGTTGTGCGCTGTGTCTTTATACTGTGTTATAGTGAATTAACACAACACAATACTAATAGTGCTACCAAATACTAATAAATATAATATAATAAAAACATAAAGAGCACAAATAGTACTGCCACACATACTGTATAAATAATACTGCTAATAGAGACCAAATTTTACTGTTGTGTGCTATCTCTTGGCACTATGTTATAGTGAATTAACGCAACACACAATACTAGATAGTGCTGCCAAATAATATATATATATATATATATATATCTATCTATATCTATCTATATATATATATATATATATGTGTGTGTGTGTGTGTGTGTGTGTGTGTATAGAGCACAAATAGTACCGCCACACAGATTCTCCAAGGTTCATTTTTGAAATTATTGTTTTACACTGTGTAGTGAATTAATGCGATGCAATGAATTAGCGATACTGTCATGTAGTCTAGATAATACCGCCAAATACTACTTTATATATAAATAGCACTGCTAAACAGATTCTCATAGGTACAGAATAGAAATTCCTATTATAAGATACTAAATTATTGTGACTTACTATGTATCTTTAGACAGTGGTGCAGTAAATTAATCGTGTAGTACAAAGCATAAGCAATACTGCCATGCTGAGTCTAGATAATACTGACATCATACAATGTACCAATAGCATCACTACACAGATTCTGAATCATATATCCTCAATGGTACCACTTTAACAGACTGAAAGATGTTGTTATACACTGTGACATAGTACTGCCATACAGTGGATAAATAGTAATGCCATACAGTGAATAAATAATACTTCATAATGTCATGCAGAATCTATATCATACTGCCGAATAGCAAAAATAGAAAATAGTGAAGTACAAAAGAGAAAAGTAATCATAGTCTGCCATGTAGTAAATAAATAATACTGCCATATTAGTCTACATAAGACTACTTCTGGGTGTATGGACACTACACACATTCATTTATTAGATATAATACTCGTAAATGACCGCCCACCCTCTACATCCTGCTATCTGGTTCCTGCAGTCCGTCTATGGGATGAGCTTTATCGGATTGCTCAGAGGAGCTATAGATTTTCCTTCCTACAGGGATTGAAGTCCTGAAGTCTATGAGGCTGAGTGCTGAGCCACTGTCTGGAGTTAACCCACCGATCGATACCCCCTGTCCGCCTGTGATCATACAGGATCCATCTTCCCTGAAACACACACTTTCTTCATTGACTTTCCTCGTTACTTTTTTTTACCGCCAGAAATGCTGAGCTAAGGGGCTGTAAACGCTGACAGACCTAATAAATGCTTTACACATCTCGGCCTGATACCAGCGCACCATTACCAGACAGTTAGCAAATGACAGATCCAGCTCACCGGGGGATAGAGACTATAAAGGAGAGAGGCAGGCAATTAGCTTCGGGCTTTCTTTTATTTTGTGTAGTTTCTATATCTGTTTATGCTATATAGTCTGGAGCACCCCCTATAACAGCAGTCTGGCTGTGTAGTCTGGACCTCCCCCTATAACAGCAGTCTGGTTGTATAGTCTGGACTTCGAACTATAACAGCAGTCTAGTTGTATAGTCTGGACCTCCCCCTATAACAGCAGTCTAGTTGTATAGTCTGGACCTCCCCCTATAACAGCAGTCTAGCTGTGTAGTCTGGACCTCCCCCTATAACAGCAGTCTGGTTGTATAGTTTGGACTTCGACCTATAACAGCAGTCTAGTTATATAGTCTGGACTTCGACCTATAACAGCTGTCTGTGTAGTCTGGAGCTCCCCCTATAACAGCAGTCTCACTGTGTAGTCTGGACCTCACCCTATAACAGCAGTCTGACTGTGTAGTCTTGAGCCCCCTATAACAGCAGTCTGGCTGTGTAGTCTGGACCTCCCCCTATACCAGCAGTTTGGTTGTGTAGTCCAGACCTCCCCCTATAACAGCAGTCTGGCTGTGTAATCTGGACCTCCCCCTATAACAGCAGTCTGGCTGTATAGTCTGGACCTCCCCCTATAACAGCAGTCTGGCTGTGTAGTCTGGACCTCCCCCTATAACAGCATTCTGGCTGTGTAGTCTGGACAACCTCCTGTAACAGCAGTCGGACTGTGTAGTCTGGACATCCTCCTATAACAGCAATCTGGCTGTGTAATCTGGACCTCCCCCTATAACAGCAGTCTGGTTGTGTAGTCTGGACCTCCCCCTATAACAGCAGTTTGGCTGTGTAGTGTGGACTAGGGCTGGGCGATATAGGCTTAAATTAATATTGCGGTTAATCGCACATGTAGCCGCGGTAACGATAACTCAACAATAATTATGACACGCCCCATTTTGCAAACCACTCCCACTTGTAGTCTGGACCTCCCCCTATAATAGCAGTCTGGCTGTGTAGTCTGGAGCACCCCCTATTACAAGAGTCTGATTTTGTAGTCTGGACCTCCCATTATAACAGAAGTCTGGCTGTGTAGTCTGGACCTCGCCAATAACAGCAGTTCTTTTGTGTAGCCTGGACCTCCCCTTATACCAGCATTCTGACTGTGTAGTCTTGAACTTCCCCTATAATAGCAGTGCTTCTGTGTAGTCTGGACCTCCCCTTATAACAGCAGTGTGGCTGTGTAGTCTGGACCTCCCCCTATAACAACAGCCTGGCTGTGTAGTCTGGAGCACCCCCTATAGCAACAGTCAGACTAGACCTCCCCCTATAACAGCAGTCTGGCTGTGTAGTCTGGAGCACCCCCTATAGCAACAGTCTGGCTGTGTAGTCTGGACCTCCCCCTATAACAGCAGTCTGGCTGTGTAATCTGGACCTCGCTCTATAACAGCAGTCTGACTGTGTAGTCTGCACCTCCCCCTTTAACAGCAGTCTGGCTTTTTACTCTGGACCTCCTATAACAGCAGTCCTTCTGTGTAGTCTGGAGCTCCCCCTATAACAAAAGTCTTACTGTGTAGTCTGGACCTCCCTCTATAACGGCAGTCAGGCTAGGTAGTCTGACTGCGTAGTCTTCAATAATCCCTATAACAGCAGCCTGTTTGTATGGTTTAGAGCGCCCCCTATAACAGCAGTCTGTCAGTGTAGTCTGGACCTCCCCCTATAACAGCAGTCTGGCTGTGTAGTCTGGACCTCCCCCTATAGAAGCAGTCTAGCTGTGTAGTCTGGAGCCCCCTATATCAGTCTGGCTGTGTGGTCTTCAGTACTCCCTATAACAGCAGCCTGTCTGTGTGGTGTAGAGCGCCCCCTATTACATCATAACAGTCTATAACAAAGCAAACTCACAACATTAAAGGGTTTGTGATTATGCTTTCTTGTTGTTCGTGTTCCATCCGACTACGGCCAGTAATTACTTTACACCGCGGCGCCATCTGAGGTATTAGCGTCTTGCTTTGTCCATTAATAGATGGAAGTAAAATGACCAGATTAATATTAATCTGCAGCTATTACATTTGGAGAACGCGCGGTAATATCCTGCCGTATCCGAGGACGACGTCACAGAAATAATTATAAAGTCAGGGCTTATCCTCATTAACCGGACATGACTCCCAGTGTAATTACACAGCAGAGATATAAGGAAACAGATAGCCAAGACTAAGGAGGAGTAGGGAGAAGATGGAAGAGGCAGCAAATTACCGACCAACATGTTTCTGGCTCCTATAGCCCTTACTCATGGTATCATGGAAAACCAACTTACTGACCAACATGTTTCCAGCCTCTATAGCCCTCAGTTATGTTATCATAAAAGACCATGAGAAAAAAACAACGCGTTTCTGGCTCCTATAGACCTTTCGCAAGGTCTCATAGAAAAATAAAATATGAACCAACATGTTTCTAGCCACTATAGCCCTTAGTCATGTTCTCATGGAAAACTAAAAATACTAACCAACATGTGACCAACCTCTATAGCCCTCAGTTATGTTCTCATGAAAAACCATGAAAAAGAACCAACGCATTTCTCGCTCCTATGACCCTTACTCAAGGTCTCATAAAAAATTAAAATACTAACCAATATGTTTTCGGCTCCTATAGCCCTTAGTCATGGAAAACCATGAAAAACAACCAACGCATTTCTGTCTCCTACAGCCCTTACTCATGGTCTCATAAAAAAATAAAATACTAACCAACATGTGTCCAGCCACTATAGCCCTTAGTCATGTTCTCATGGAAAACCAAAAATCTAACCAACATGTTTTTGGCTCCTATAGCTATTACTCATGGTTTCATGTAAAACTAAATTACCGACCAACGGGTTTCCGACTCCCATAGCCCTTAGTCATATTCTCGTAGATGCCACAAAAAGTCTCTGCCGGAGATGTGCCGAAAAGTGTTCGCTACAGGTGTCACCAGTTGTATCTTCCACTGTTGCCCACAAATTTGCCCCTATTGAGCTTGACCCTCAAATATCCCCACAACAGATTCCTACAAAAGTGCCTGATACTGATGCTCCCGATGCAATAGACACCTTTAAGAGTGTTTGTTACAATTACCTCTAAGACTGCCTTCCAAATATGCCCCACAATGACCCTGGCTCAGGTACCGATATCCTTAAAAGTGCCACTTATGGCCCCAATTGTGCCTAATAGTTACGAAGACCCAAGAGCATCCACCAAAACAGTGAGTGTGTCACGGCCGCAGCGGCGTCCCGTGCTCCGGGCCGCCACCGTGACCTCTCTCTTCCCCATGCAGCCGCCAGGGTCCATGTGCAGGGACCCGGCGCTGCTGCCTGTTCAGCCCAGGGGGGCGCCTTACCTCGCCCTGCGCCTGCCTCCGTCCGTGCCGGCCGACGCTCGCGCCGGCTGTCTCGGATTTAAAGGGCCAGTCCGCCCCTAATTGGTGTGTGCACACAATCACTCCCTATAAATCCCAGCATGCCCTGTCCCTCTTGTTGGAGCCTCTACATGCTTCCCATAGCGTTTGGCCCAGCTCCCTGTTGTTCCTGACCTCAGTCCCTGTTCCTAGTCCCTGTCCGCTGTCCCGGTCCCTAGTCCCTGTCCGCTGCTTACCCATTGTTCCTGAGCACTGCCTGCCACCTGTGGTTAAGCCTACAGACTTCTGCCTGCACTATCTTCTGCCTACTGCTCCTGCCACGCCTCGCCTGCTGTCACTAGCAACCTGGGGGTCGCCTGCCGCAGCAAGTCCATCCCGCCTTGCGGTGGGCTCTGGTGAAAACCAGCGGCCCCTTAGACTCCGCTCCCTGGTGCGGTTAATACCATCGCTAGTGACGGCTCAGTGGATCCTCGACTCCAGGCGTTAGAGTGCAGTGAAGAGCAGAGCCTTAATGTATTTTAGGACCTGTTCAGGCTTCTGGCCGGGCCTGTTCAAGTAAAGTGGCTGAAATGGTTACACTGTCTATCAACACCCCAGGTATGGGAACTGTAGAGAATTCTGAACTAGACGTATGAGGAGTGTTCCATTAGAGGCCAAGACTTTTGGGACAGTATGTAACCACTGGCTGAGGAGAGAGAAGAAACCAAGGGACCACTAAAACTTACTGCAAACTTTTTTCCTTTAATCGTGCTAGAACCCCTGAAAATGTGAATTTGTACTGATTTTATTAAACCAGTAACACAGACTGTCACTTTAACCCTGTGTGGTATGATTTCCTGCTACAGTCTTTACTACTAGTATTGAACAAACTTCATGAAAGTGTTCCGGTTCGGCAACTTCCTGGCATTAAAAGGGAATATCCAACGCTTCAAAAACATGGCCAGAGACAGCACCTCTCTTGTCTCCAGGTCAGGTGTGGTTTGCAATTAAGCTCCATTCACTTCAATGAAACTGAGTTGTAAGACCTGCACCCAAACTGGAGACAAGAGTGGTGCTGTCTCTGGAGGAAAGGGGCCATGTTTTTGTAGAGCTAGAGAACCACTTTAACACACCATTTTTGGAGAAGGTGGAGGCACGAAAAGCATGGAAACAGCTTTTGGTTGTATCCAGGTTTTCCAAGACTCCCTAGGGTGGCATCCAACCTCTCCAGATGCCCCATAGGTGTCCTATACTATCTATACCAACTTCCAGTGGTGTCCTACTTGGCCTTCTAGCCAGGCCTTGCCTCAAGGCATGATGGGGGTTGCAGTTTTGATACAGTATGAGAGCTACTAGGTTTGATGGGGGTATATTTGGGGGAGGGGGGTATTATTAATAGTTGCCCCAATATAAAGACACGGGTGACATATTCTATGTGAACCCTTTAGGTTTTATACCATCTACATTGTCATTTGTTTCCAGGGTATCAGCAGGTATCACGTCTTGGAGAACTAGGTGGAATCCCGTGATTGAAGCAAGCTGTGAGAAGCGGCCTACGTAGGATCCACGTTATCAGACACATAATGACTCCGATCCAGGCGAAAGCAACAGCGTCGTCATGGCAACACGCGAGGCACGGCTCCGACAGAGACAAAACAGACAGAAAACAGGCTCGGTGCTAATAATGTATTGAAATTCTTCACCGGCAATTACTAGCATGTGTTACAGCGACCCCGGAGAATAGGGTAATGGAATCCGATGGTTAACCCTACGCTTCCCGAGGAAGTCTTCAGAGCTGTCAATGTCGCCGCTTCGGTTATTAAAGGGATTGTCCTGTTTTATTATCGCATTCCGAAATATGTTCTAATATAGTTTCTAGTGATTTCCAAGATGTCCGCCTGCGATCAGTGAACGGGAATATTTATCTTTACATCTGGAGACAACTAAAAATCTGTACGGACATAATACTTCTCACAGCTGGGGGTTTGTCACAATGGATCCTCTTTGACAGAGTTCAGCCCCTGTACTAATCCCGTTACTATCCTGATCTGAAAGTAAAGTCTTACATAGTAGTAAGTAGGGATTAACCAATTTATCTCAGTGCCCTCAGCCTGGTTGCTAGGGACACATTGCTTGACAACCAGGAGACTGGAGGTGTTAGGCACTGTATCCATAGCAACCAGACTGCTTTAAATATCTTAGTTGCCATGTCAGCTTGCGTTATTAATCAGATTTTTCTAATAGTCATGTAGACGGAGTCATTTTGGTCCCATAGGCCTCAATTCTACTCTATGGGGGAGATAAATCAAACATGGTGTAAAGTGAAACTGGCTCAGTTGCCCCTAGCAACCAATCAGATTCCACCTTTCATTCCTCACAGACTCTATGGAAAATGAAAGGTGGAATCTGATTGGTTGCTAGGGGCAACTGAGCCAGTTTCACTTTACACCATGTTTAATAAATCTCCCCCTATATCTCCCCCTATATTAAAAGGGCACTCTGGTGATTTATTTTTTCTTTCAACTGGTATCAGAAAGTTATACAGATCTGTAAATTACTTCTATTTAAAAAACAAAAATCACAGTCTTCCAGTACTTATCAGCTGCTGTATGCTCTGCTGGAAGTGGTGTATTCTTTCCAGTCTGACACAGTGTTTTCTGCTGCCACCTCTGTCCATGTCAGGAACTGCCCAAAACTGCTGTAAAAAATCCCCATAGAAAACCTCTCCTGCTCTGGACAGTTCCTGACATGGACAGAGGTGGCAGCAGAGAGCGCTGTGTCAGACTGGAAAGAATACATCACTTCCTGCAGGACATACATCAGCTGATAAGTACTGGAAGACTTGAGATTTTTAAATAAAAGTAAATTACAAATCTATATAACTTTCTGACACCAGTTGATTTGAAAGATTTTTTTTGCCGGTGTTCCCCTTTAATCATCATTGCCCAGCAATGGGTCACGGGGAAGTAAACAGACATGGCACTTGTCTTCGGCTTCCACTAAAATTCTTTGTAATTTGGTTCCAAATTGTCTTTCATTGTTCTCGGCTCCAGCATACATCCCATAAAGTACATGGAATTAACATTACTAATGACTTACTTTGAAATGTAAAATATAGACATGAAAGAAACATATGGTTGTGTCCCCGGGAATAAGCGCAGGTTTACGCTACACAGTTTTGCTCTCATTTCCATATTTGCGGATTTATTTTTAGAATCCTGCACCGTGAGTTTAATTTATATTATGATTAATAATACGTCCCGAGTGCTGAATCTTATTCTTCATGGATTCCTTCTCCCTCTCATAGTTTTATCATGCATATACTTACTCCTGATCCTCTCGGGAAGGCCTATATATGACAATTTTGGGCACATATGTGTAAGCCCCATCCCTTTTGACAGACGTTTCATAGGATAGTCCCGCAAAAAACAAACCACCTAAAGGTTATTAGGCATGAGGACACCTAAGAGGACATTCACATCATGATTTACATGCCCAACTTTGGCATCCAGCATATATTATCATTTTCAGGTAGTGGCCCCATTCAAATTAGTAGAATTCCTATGGAGGTTTACCCTTATCTTCAACCTAGGGGATAAAAGGCCCTGAGAGCTAGAACCCCCACTGATTCCAAGAATGGGTACAAAATTGTAGCACACCACCCATGCACAGCAAGTTTGTTTTTTACAGGGCTGAGATCGAAATCATGTGACCATTTTGGGCAGATTTGTACAAGCCCCTTGTCCTTTGACATCCATTTCATGGGAGAGTCCCGCAAAAAACGAACAATTTAGGAGATATGAATCCTTAAGGCTTATGCTCCATAAAACCTCCAAGATGATATTACCATCCAACATATATTTTTACATTCAGGTCCAATTCAAATTAAAGGGGTATTCCTATGTGTGGAAGTTTTAATAGATAGGGCATAACTTTTTCAGGTAGGCACACTTGAATAGTGACTATATCCAGGCATAGACTGTGCTATGTTCGTTCTTTACGGGGCTTCCGAACATTGTCGAGCTTAGATTTCCATAAAGAATGAATGAAGACATTGACACACTCGTGTAGTGTGCCCCTTCCATTGTTCGGGTCTGTGACAATTCCAGAGGTCAGACCCTATTTTGTGGATAGGTACATCCCTTAAAGGGGTTATCCAGCGCTACAAAAACATGGCCACTTTTCCCCCTCTCTTATCTCCAGGTCAGGTGTGGTTTGCAATTAAGCTCCATTTACTTCAATGGAACCGAGTTTGAAACCCCACCCAATCTGGAGACAAGAGAGGGGGAAAAGTGGCCATGTTTTTGTATCGCTGGATAACCCCTTTAAATCCAGGTAAATTCCTACATATAGACTGTGCTGCGTTCGTTCTTTACGGGGTTGCCAAACATTGAAAAGCTCAGAATCCAATAGAGCAGGTGTGTCCAACTAGTGGCCCACCAACTGTTGCAAAACTACAATTCCCATCATGCCTGTAGCTTTGGCTGTCCGGGACATGATAGAAATTGTAGTTTTGCAACAGCTGGAGGGTGAAGAGTTTGATACCTGTGCCATAGAGAATGAATGAAGACAAGGCCGCACTTTTTTGTTGTGCTTCATTCATTTTAAAGAAAATTTTGGCCCTGTTCTCAGGATTACTGTCAGTCCCAGAGGTCGGAACCCCACTTGTTCTTCCTTATTTTGTGGATAGAGGATAACTTCTTTAGCTAGGAAAATCCCTTTAAAGGGGAACTCTGGTGATATTTATTGTCTTTCAAATCAACCGGTGTCAAAAAGTGATACATATTTGTAATTTACTTCTATTAAAAAAATATTCAGTCTTCCAATACTTATCAGCTGCTGTATGTCCTACAGGAAGTGGTGTATTCTTTCCAGTCTGCTGCCACCTCTGTCCATGTCAGGAACTGTCCAAAGCAGGAGACGGTTTCTATGGGGATTTGCTACTGCCCTAGACAGTTCCTGACATGGACAGAGGTGGCAGCAGACTGGAAAGAATACACCACTTCCTGCAGGACATACAGCAACTGATAAGTACTGGAAGACTTACGATTTTTAAAAAGAAGTAAATGACAAAT
Source organism: Dendropsophus ebraccatus (assembly GCF_027789765.1). Classification (NCBI taxonomy): domain Eukaryota; kingdom Metazoa; phylum Chordata; class Amphibia; order Anura; family Hylidae; genus Dendropsophus; species Dendropsophus ebraccatus. The sequence goes on along the minus strand of NC_091454.1, from coordinate 15,247,400 downwards.
ACGTATAACTTTCTGACACTAAAGGATTTGAAAGAAAAATTAGTTGGCCAGAGTACCCCTTTAAGCTGAGGACAGGAAATAAGTGATGGGAAGGATTTTTAGCCACCGCATCTCCGATCCCCAAGGAAATTAGACAAGGAAGAAGTGGCGGCCGTCTCACCCTTGAATCATCTATCGCTTGCATTACAAGTTGCCTTTACAGGTCTATGAGATTTGTGTCTCATGTAATGAACTCTTACATCTTGCCGGCAGTCACCTGCACTGAAAGCAATGGTCTGGTGTGTACAATTAATCTGCCCGAATTACACAACCTAAGTCTAATGGCTCGTCCCTTCACCCGAGGGGAATTCACTTATCGTCGCTTAATCAGACTGTGATTGCTACATGGCTGTGCCAGACGGGGGGGCTCTGCGGCACTGGCAGGTACAATGTGCTTCACTGTCAATTACACGGGATGTGGAGTCCTAATGAAAGCCGACGTCTTATAGGGAACCGTATAGAAAAAGCATTGGATTTATTGGAATTTAAAGGGGTAGTTCACAAAAAAAAATCTTCCAATACTCATCAGCTGCTGTATGTTCTGCAGGAAGTGATGTATTCTCTCCAGTCTGACACAGTGCTTTCTGCTGCCACCTCTGTCCATGTCAGGAACTGTCCAGAGTAGTAATAAATTCAAATAGAAAATTTCTCCTTCTCTCAGGACTAAAAAAAAATACAGAACTTCATGCAGGACATACAGCAGCTGATAAGTACTGGACTTGAGATTTTTTTTTTTAATAGAAGTAAATTACAAATCTCTGGCACTTTCTGGCACCAGTTGACTGGAAAGAATTTTTTTTTTTTATTATTTGTGAACAACCCCTTAAAAAAAAATTTTAATAATGGGAAATTTCGAATATTTCAAATGATTGGAATTACAAATTGTGTTGTTTATTCTGTAGATCAAGATCTAAATAGACTTGTTTAGCTAAATATGCTAAAAAGGTTGTCACTGACCCTCCGCTCTTTAATAGTAGCACTGGGTATTTTGCACACCGTTGTCTATTCTGAATCCTGTCTGGTACCTAGAGGAAGTGTAGTGTCCCGGTACTGGTGGTCCACTAGGCTTTATACCACCTAGGCAAAGCACCTCTGTCAGGTATTACACAAAAGGGGATGAAGTTGTAGTTATGTTGTTCCCCCACTAGGTGTCCCACTCTGTTCTATGTGTATATATCTTTTCTATGGAGCACAGCTGAAGGGGAGAAATGGGTTAAGTTCTGTTTGTCATGTGTTACTGTACTGTCCAATCACAGGTGTTTTCCCTCACTTTCCCTCCCATTACACTTCTTCTCTCTCCTGTTCAACCACAGCCCCACAAATCACAGACAAGCTTAGTTGCCCCTATAAAAGGGAGGTCAGTTCCTGGTGGGAGGTCTTCTGTCAGTAGTGGTGCAGAGGGACTAGGACACACAAGTAAGGGCCCTATTCCACCGGACGATTATCGTTCAGATTATCGTTAAATCGTTTGAATCTAAACTATATTCGTTCGGTTGAAATGCAGTTAACGATTAAAGACCGAACGAGAAATCGATCGCTTTATAAGACCTGGACCTATTTTTATTGTTGCTCGTTCGCAAAACGTTCGCAAATCGTTCGCATTGAATAAGACGTCGTTTGGTTGTTCGCAATAGATACGAACGCAATAGCGAAGAAAAAACGATCAAATAAATAACGATTATCGTTCCATGGAAATAAGTGAACGTTTTCAGGTCTTTTGCAATAGCGGTCGTTTGATATCGTTAATCGTTAACGATTATGCAAACGATAATCGTCCGGTGGAATAGGGCCCTTAGAGAGACTCTTCTGCTGCAGCAGCAAGTGCTAAACTCCAGAAAGGGTAACCGTCCACTGGGTTCTCTCTTAAACACGCCAGGGATCCTTCTCTTCAACTGTCAGGACAGTTACCATAGCAAGGAACTGACCCCCTGTAGGACAAATAGCAGGAAGCTGAGGTATCCTACTGAAAGTGCACGCCGAATTCCTGGAAACCTGCTTCACTCAGTGGTAAAGGCCTGGGGCTCGCACTACCCAACCTGGCACTCGTTGAACTTGTCAGGGCAGAAGGTGGTCATATATTTATCTAAACGTGAGTACGAGTATTCTTCAACTTCTTCTTCTACTAAACACTATCCCGGCAGAGTACAATAGACACTCTTTAAACCAGAGCAGAACATCTTCTGTAAAGGGATTAGTGCAACCATGGTCACCTATGTTTAAAGTAGCTCATCTCCAGAAGGAAGAAAGATTACGCTCTGTTGGAGGAGACATGTTGGACCCCTTTAAGAATCAAAAAGCATGGAGAGTGGAGATTTTTCAGCCGAGCCATAGTTTCTTCCATAAGGAATAGTTATAGACGGCTGTTTAATGTGTTCCTACAACTTGTCAGTACAGAGCAGGGTGCTGGCTGGTAACAATCCCTACTCGCGTTTCAAGGCTCTTAAAGGGATGATCCAAGATTAGAAACAAAAGCACAGCTACTTTCATACATATTCATGAGAAAGGGCTGACTGGGCGTAGCAGATCGGTGCACTGAGGGGGTAGTCCCGCCCCCATTGCACCAAACTGCCTCATTAGCATATGGATTCAACTACCAAGTACACAAAAATGGTGTAGAGGATGAAGGTGAAAACTTTGCTCTGTGCACTAAGGGACATAGTAAGTTCACCCACTTACCATACTTATAATACTGATGTCCCCTCATTTGTCACAAACCATTGGGCCCCCACAGGCATCTCTGCCCCCCTATAGCTATGCCCTTGGCGTCCGTATAATACATCTGTACCCCTATAGCTATGCCTTTGGGGCAGGGCTGGCTCCAGGTTTTTGTGGGCCCTTGGGCGACAGAGCCTCGGGCCCCTCATTTACACACTATGCAGAATAACGTGAGACACACAACATGTACAAACATACATTATTGACAAAGACACTGACTGACTGACACTGACACACTCAGACACTGACACACAGCAGTTACAGCTCAGTCTTCTCTCTCTTCCTCTCTGTCAGGTGCTCTCCACACTGTAAGGTTGAGGACCTTTAGGTCATGTGATCAGGTCCTTATCCCTTTTTTCTCTCTGTGCCGGTCCTGCTCCGTCTCCTGGGTCTTCTGATGTTCAGCGCTCAACCCTGCACTACAGCGAGCAGGCTGAACATCGGAAAACTGGGCCCATCTCCCCAGAAGCGTAGCTACAGGCTGATGCCCCCCCTCTACCTATCGGATGAGTGCAGTCAGAGGACAAAAAAAATTATATCCGATGATTCTAAGGTGACACCCTCTAATGTGCCACCTTGTCTTACTGAACTGTCACTGCCTCCCCCTCATGTACTGTACCACTTCCATCCCCCTCATGTACTGTACTACTGCCTCCCCCTATAACTAATGGACTGTACTGTGTCATTCTCTCATCATTGTGTACTAATCTTTGACTCTCCAGCTGAAAAACTACAAGTCCCATCACAAACTGCTAGCAGGCCATGATGAGGTTGTAGTACTGCAACCTGGAGAACCACATGTTGCAAAACAACAACTCCCATCATGAACTTCCAGCAGGAGATTTTGAGGTTGTAGTGCCGCAACTTGGAGAGACAGAAGAATACAAAATACAACTCCCATCATGTGCTGCCAGTAGGACATGATGAAGGTTGTAGTGCTGCAACTTGGAAAAACAGAATACTGCAAAACTACAACTTCCATCATAAGCTGCCTGTAGTACATGATGGAGATTGTAGTGCTGCAATCTGGAGAGACTACAACTCCCATCATAAATTGCCATCAGGCCATGATGAGGTTGTAGTGCTGCAACCTGGAGAGCCACATGCTGCAAAACTACAACTCTCATCATGAATTGTCAGCAGGGCATGATGGAGGTTGTAGTTCTAGGGATAACTTGTCCAGGTTACTGCTCTTCTCTGAGGCTCACATCTACACACATACTGTACATACATACACACACACACACACACCATACACATACATCGTATACATATATACTGTGCAGGCATGCACCATTTACACACATACTGTACATGCATGCATACATACAGACACCATATACATACATCATATACACACATACTGTACATGCATATGCCATATACATATCACATACACATATACATACATCATATACACACATACTGTACATGCATACACATATACATGCATCATATACATACTGTACATGCATACACACACACACACATACTGTACATGCATACACATATACATGCATCATATACATACTGTACATGCATACACATACACACACATACTGTACATGCATACACATATATATACCCTTCCATAAAGAAACACATACAATACAGATATATGTGCAGTATGTATATGAGTAGTCCTTATAACAGTCGGTTCACGGAAGAAAAAGAGCGCTGCACCTCACACCTATGGCTGACACTAGTGCCCCTAGGCTAAATAAAAAACACATCAGAATTTTGTGTATGAATTGATCAAGCCATACTGCCCCATGTACCATTGTGCAGGTATCTGATACACATGGGTCCCTACACTAAGTCCACACCGTGCCAGTCAGTGGCCACCAACCCCGCAGGCGCGCACAGTCAGGGAACGGGGCCATGGGACGGCCCTGCGACCCCCATGCCACAGGACCGGACCCAAAAACACCACACCAGAACCCGGCCAGCACCACCGGCGGAGAAGGTCGCCCCCAAACAGCACAAGTCTGGATAAGGTATTACACTCACCATAGCTGCTGCAGACAGAATGGGAAAAGACAGGAGGGATTAAAACCATGTGCACTCAGGTGTCTCCTGCTAAATGCCGTCATGTGGGTCTCACCAGGAGGAGTGCAAAACACTTCTCTGCTTGCGCACGTTTTGCGGGGATTGTGGTCGCTGACTGGCACAGTGATGTTTTTTGGTTAGGGACTCATGTGTATCAGAAGACCTGCACGTGGTACATGAGGCAATATGGTTTGGCCAAATTATATACTAACTTCTGATGTTGGTTTTAAATGTAGCTGAATAAGTTTTCGTGTCAGCCATGGGTGCGATGTGCAGCCATTTCTGTCTTTTTGTCTTGTCCTTATAACAGTGTGAACAGGATCCTATGTTGCATCTGGGTATTGGGTGTGTTTCACTACAGCCACTCCACAGTTGTCACAATCACATACCAGTCCATAAAGAAACACGCACAATACTTCTTTTCAAATGGTCAAATCTTCATGATTAGCAAATTCCAGCAGCACATACAGATGTACGTTAGTAATAACATCCATGTATATCCCCCAGTGCATACACCACGGCTTCAGAGAACATCTATTCCTCCAATTTCAGTCTTTGACAGCTCAGGCGTTGTTCACAGAGGTGAGATGATCCACGATACATGTGCAACGTTTCAAGGGAAAACATTCTCTTTGTCAAGGCTTGAAACGTTGCACATGTATCATGGATCATCTCACCTCCTTACTTATTGTGAGGAAACTTCACTTTCTCAGCAGCTCCATGCCTCCCTCCTCTTCTTCCTGGTGCCGGACCATGCTCTCTCGCCCTCCCCCCCCCCCCCCCCCCCCCCACTGCACGGGGACAGCAGAGACGAGCAGGAAACAGATCATGGGGAGGAATCAGGACCCCACACTGCAGCGTTAGGCTGCCTCCAGGATCACAAAGCAGTTCTCCCGAATCACCATTATCACAGCTGATTCAGGAGAACAGAGAGGCAGCAAGTGGCAAGGGAGGCCAGCGGGCCCCCTGTAGCTAGGGGCCCGGTCACCATGGCGACCACTGCGACCCCTATAGCTACGCCACTGCCTCTCCCTTTCTGGGCACTTGCACTTGCTCTGGGCACTTGCACTTGCACTGGGCACTTGCCCAGGTAAGCCTTGTGCTGACGCCGGCCCTGCCTTAGGGTCCATATAATACATGTGCACTCCTATAGCTATGCCCTAGGGATCAGTATAATACATTTCTACACCCCTATAGCTATGCCTTTGGGGTCAGTATAATATATCTGCACCCCTATAGCGCTGCCCTTGGGATCAGTATAATACATCTGCCCCCCCCCCCCCCCCAAATTGATGCCCTTTGAGTCCTTATAATACATACAGTATAATATATCTGCACCCCTATAGCGATGCCCTTGGGGTCAGTATAATATATCTGCACCCCTATAGCTATGCCCTTGGGTTCGGTATAATACATCTGCACCCCTATAGCTATGCCCTTGGGGTCAGTATAATATATCTGCACCCCTATAGCTATGCCCTTGGGGTCGGTATAATACATCTGCACCCCTATAGCTATGCCCTTGGGGTCAGTATAATATATCTGAACCCCTATAGCAATGCCCTTGGGGTCAGTATAATACATCGCCACCTTCGCTATAACAAACACCAAATCATCTGAATCCCATTGTGTAGTGATGAATCAGCAGGGATCTGGCTGGAGCCAGGGCACCGCGATGTTCATGTGCTGACAGCATACATCACAACAGACCATTAACTTTAATGCCGCTGTAAATTTCGCTTTCAAAATCTATTACAATATTGTAAAGCTGCTTGTGGTGAGCCCAGCGGGAAGCGGCGGCTTCCTTCCCCAAATCTGCAGCTCCACAAATTATTGTTGGCACGAAAATATTTGGAATTAGGCTGCATGGACCAAAGCATATCTGTGTATCTGTGATCGTGCTTGTATATTTGCACCACTTGGTGTCTCACTTTCCCCTAACTGTCTGTTGTAAGAGCACAGCTGAGGGTATGCCAAGGGTTAATTATGTTCTCCTAATGTTCACTCTTCTGACCAATCACAGGAGCAGGTGCCTCAGACACTCCACAGCCAACTACACTTCTTCTTTATTTACACAGCCCCACCAATGGGAGTTTAGGCCCAGTCACTCCTATGTGAGGGTAGCAAGGTCTTTGGTCAGTAGTAGTGGATGGTGGCTAGAGACACAGCCAGAGATAGATTTTCCTCAGAAAAGAGACTATAGATAAAGATGCAGTGCTAAACCCAGAGGTGGGGTAGTTGTCCTCTAGGGTAATCATGTCTATGCCAGGGATTTCTTCTCTTCTTCCTCAGTACAGTCTACAAGAGTCAAGAGATTGATCCCCAGTAGGACAAAGAGCCCAAGCTGACGTATCCTACTGATTTACGCACAGCTGCCTTGGGAGGTCTCGAGGAGTCTGCTACACCCAGTTGTATAGGCCTGGGACTCCCTGGTACTACCCAACCTGGCACTGTCTGATCTGGTTAGGTAAAAGGCAGTCTTCTATGTCTGGTGCTATTAACCATAAGTACGGGTATTCTCTTATGCAAATAAAATACTACTGTCAACGTAAACCAGGCAGAGTACATTTCTAAATTAGACAAGCCCCCCAAGACGGTCCCTATAACTTCTTCTTAGTCAAACTACGCTTTTTTCTTAAGCTCCGCTATACCTTTCTTCAGATAAGCTGCACCTCTTCTACTCACTTCTTCTACAATTAACTGTATTGCACTGAAGTTCCTAAGTAAAAGTCGACTCTGTTTAAATGCTGGGGGATTAGGGGATGTGTTACTACTCTGGACAGTTACTGACATGGACAGAGGTGGCAGCAGAGAGCACTGTGTCAGACTGGAAAGAATACACCACTTCCTGCAGGACATACAGCAGCTGATAAGTACAGAAAGACTGGAAAATCATCAACAGTCGCTAAGGTGTTAACCTACATGTAATATTAACAAAATGGCCGCTTCCACTGTTACAAAAAAAAACAACCCTCAACGTAAAATATAAAAGAGTCTTCTCTGTAAACTCATTATTTTTTCTCTTTGAAAACTCTTTTGGTCGGGGGAAGGTAATTAATTCACTTTCCAAAGTCAAACCTAATTAATGAAAAACTATCAGCCCCCAGCGTGGCTGCTCGGGAAGATAGTGTATTGTTCTGTTCAATAATATGCTAAGCGTATGCGCATAATCTCATCCGCTTCATGTCCCTGTCTACGTCTTAAAATTAGGATTAAATTCAATGACCGATCGCCACCGCCCCGAGGTCCAGGACCTTTCTGCTTCTATGATGACAAATAGAGTATTTTTGAGGTGCGATGGATACAACTCACAAGTTGCACATGGGCGCCATGAAGAGGAAGAGAAGCATTATAGGAAAAAAAATATGCAAATTAGCTCTCCTCAAGGAGGAAGAGAGCGTAATCTCTGCTGCCACCTATAGGCAGGGAGGCCTTTGCTATGGGACTGTACTGATGAGGGGCAAGGACCTAAAAGTAGCTGCCTACATCTCTTTGCTAATAATCCCCAGTCATGTTTCAAGGGTCTTTAACTCCTTAAGCACCCATGACGTACCCATATGTCATTGGTACAGAGAAGGGTCACTGATAGCAGCCACTGACTGCGGCTATTAGCCCACAAGGTCCGATCTGGCTATTTATTAATGCTGTTAATTAATGCTATCAAATGCTGTTAAAACACAATCCCTGGTGGTCTAGTGGCGGGATCGCCCCACGATGTAAATGATCCACTATACTTGTTGGCTCAGGCCTCAGTCACATATTGACACTGGTCCCAGCTCAGCGCTCAATTATGTTCTTCAGCAGCCCTTAATAATCGAGCACCAGATACATAGATCAATGCACTATATATATACTGCATTGATCTCTATGAGCAATCATTGCCCCTAAAAGTTAATGTAAAAAAAAAATTATATTTTTTTTTTATAATAACCCCCCTCCCATATTAAAAATTTTAATCACCCCCCTTTTCCAAAATTTATAAATAAAAAATAAATACTGCTGATACTACTAAATCCCAGTGCATCGATAACCCCATCCCCTACCACAAGCAATCTATACCTCCGCATTGTACATCATCCACTAACACAGTGTCAGCCTTTTCACTACTCTTCACTTGTATGGAGGCATAGCAGAAAGAAGGAGGGGTTGTAAGGAGGGGCCGTCTTGTCATTAGCCTGAGAAGTAAGGGGAAGGAAGTCCGGGTGTGAGTACTGCTGCCCCCAGAATTGGAAAGAATGAGAAGCCGTAACAGACAGCAAGTGGGGACGCGCTGCGCTGCTCAACTGGTTTGACTTTGGGCCACACCAAGTGCCCTCTATGTCTTCACCCTTTGTGGAAGCTGGACTTCTCTGGCCAGAGGTCACCAGGTCGCTCCACAAGTCTTCTTCTGGAGTGGTCAGCAGCTGGTTCTTAAGGAGCAAACAGATCGGGGAGCAGGCCGAGTATACGTGGTAAGTAGGTTGGGTCGTCAGCATGAAAGTAAGGGCAGAAGCAGGGATAAGACCGGAATTATAGTCAGCGATCCGAGTTGGAAACAAGAGAAGCGGGCAGTACAGATGAGGGTCAGACAGAAAGTGTAATCCAGAAAACAGACAGGTCAGGATACAGAGGAATTAAGCAGGAAGTGCCAATGAACACCTTCACTACCTGTGCGAAAATGCAACAATGCTCAGGCAGGGAGGGCAGGTAGAATTGGTTTAAACAGGCGCAGGTGGTTCTAAATTGGCAGGCGGCAGTAGCAGGCAGAGATAAGCTGCCTCTATAAATCCAGAGCAGTTGGCTGCATGCGCTCCCTAGTGGCCAGAGGTGTCATTGCAGAAGAAGGGGGAAGTAGACGTGGGGGACTCAAACAGCCTCCTGCACCAGCATGGAGTACAGTAGAGAAATGGACAGGATGCTGCCAACCCCGGCAAGTCTTGTCTACCAGAATGACAAAGCTGTGCATCATGAAAGGGACTTTAAGAAGGAGATTATGAACCACTTAAGGGTTAATAAACCAAAACTATGTGGGTTTGACAGCAAAGGTTGAGCTTTTTTTTGTCATAAAGAAACATGTAATGCGGATGTCTATGTGGAGGTGTGGGGGCATTTAGGCCTGGGACACACCTGTACGGGACTGGGACTTGGCAGCTCCGAACAATCCATAGTGCTGGATGAACAGCTGTGTGATGAATGTTTTTCCATAGAAGACGCTGTGTGTGTTAAACAATCAATGGAAACAGCTTCTCGCCTCCAGCTCTGGAAACAGCCCATTTAAGTTCATAATTAGTATTTATAATCCTATTGTAAAATTATTAATAAGTGACTCAGCCCGGGTGCCCGAGCGAGGAAAGTGTGTCGCTTGGCACTCTCTATGCCTCTAATTACTATCAATGGGAAACAATGAGGTGTTTATATACCACCCAGTGGCGGCTTATAGAAACATCTTATATCCGTACCGGAATTATATACAGAAAGAAGCGAATCGTGTATGTGCGCGTTATCACCGGCTGGCTGGAAAAACAAAAACAGCAGGATACCGTAGGGAAGCAGACTGTAGAGCTGGGGTGGAACTACAAGTCATAGCTAGTCTTATAGCCAGTCAGTTTGCTGCCCAGGCTACGGTAGAGCACCATGTTAATATCCCTCGCGAGACCCTCTTCTATACTGTGATAATGTGATAAAGTGCCAGGTCATTTGTGAATATATATATTTTTTGAATTGACAATGACCTGGCAGTCCCTATAAGATGTCCGTACATATGTGAAAGTTGTTGGTTGAACAATAAAATATCTTACAAGACAAAAGGATGTTGGGTTTGTGTTCTCAATGGGGAGAGAAGGGGTAAGCCGCTGCCAGATATCCCTGCTGGTTCCTCTTTTAGAACACACAGAGGCGGGTCAATGTGGCAGCGGATCCTTGCAGCGGTGGCGCTGTGCGTCGTGCATTGGCAGCGTTGTGCATCGGCAGAGTTGTGCGGCGGGGTGCGAGGCGGACGTTGGGGGCCTTGGACCAAGCTGTCTGTGGCGTCTGCAGTGAAGCTCCACGAGGGGATTAGGTGAGTCCCGGGTGGCGGTGGCAGCGGCGGGTGGCCTTACTTTCAGGGGGTGCCCTAGTTTAGGGTAGGGGGTGCCTTATTTAACACTATAGGGTAGATTAGTAGGGGTGTGGTCTTATTTTTTGGGAAATACGGTAGAAATTATATAGATAGTATGAAGTTAGATTTGGATTTTAGTATTTGTCACTTTGAGAGGTATATCTATTCAGACCCTGATCGATCGCTACAACAAGCAGGGGGAGAAGTGCATTACTAAGCACTTCTCTCTCAGCTTTCTGTGTGAGTGACTAAGATGGTGCCATTGACTTCCATTGGGATTCTCTCTTGGTCATATAGCCGCAAGAAAACTCACTTGTCCTGGCTGGTTATAAACTTTTTAGCGTGTCAGGTCAAATTTTTTTTAAAGTGACAGTGTCCACTTAAAATTCAATGTAGCTATTTAGTCCTTTCTACTCCACATTCACCCCCTCTGGAGTGGGACTCACGTGTATAAGCACCTATAGAGAACCTACTGTATACTCTTCGAGCTTATAGCTTATAGCCTTGCTTGTGTGCACAACTCATCCCCCCATTTCAATCAGAATATTCTAGTAATAGTAATATTGCATTTTTTTAGCCCATCAATTTTACTCTATCAGCCGGTTCCTTGAGGCGTGCAGCCACATATCTGTCTCAATAACAATTTTCTGCAACCCAATGTTTTTCACGGCTGCATTACTCAATCTGGTTAGGGCATTCACTGACATGAGATTATTGAGTCACCTTTCATTCCGAAGTCCTATAAAAGAGAACTTTCTATGTCTTTTAACAGAGCGTTCTAAGATGGCGGCACTTTAGAAGTTTCTAAGAAACGTTAAAGAGTTGTGGTGGACTCCAGATTAGCTGTAAATGGAGTTGTCTTCTACTAGGACCCATAGCTCTATCAGGACTTTGACCCACTGATGGTCCTCTAGTCAGAGGCTTTCAACCACTCAATAGGTGGAAGAGGAACCATCAACCCAATCATGCTTTTGATCTTTTTGCCTAACGAATGGGTTGGGCCACAATGAATGGTAGATCTTAGGACATCCAAAGATGGTTGTCTTGCCTTGTCCAAATGTCTTTCTTCTGTATGTCTCCTCACGTCTGGTGTCTGTATAACATGATCTACACTGGTTTCTCAACACAGGACTATGGCACAACACCTTTACTACAGCTTTAGAGTAAGAAATGAGTATTATACTGCCATAGTAACAGCTCCGAACCCAGTGTAGGAACCCAACGATAGTAGGCCAATACCACATCACCCCCCCCCACCTCAAAGTTCTTATGAGTGTAAAGGTCCCATACACCTTCAATATCTAATGGCTGAACAATCGTTCGGCTATCAGTTATCTCTTCCACCCGGACCCTGCCCTTCCTATATACAGGAACGTTCTCTCTATGGGGAGTGTAAACCTCTGGCTGTGCCTTATGTCTGCCAGAACAAAGAGATCGGGCAGTGATTGTCCATTTTCTCCACCCATGGCATCTGTCAGGAGAACCCCTTACACGTAACACTGATGGCCGAACCCACTGTAAGTGCCACGTACGGCCAACAGAATTATAAGGTGTATGGGGACTTTAACTCCCCAAGACAAACCCTTTAATATTTAGAACGAAGAGGGTCCAACAGCACAAGCTTATTGGCATAATCCGGTAGAGTGCATGGAACGTCTTGAACCTACTGTCAACCATTCTTGACAAAGACCCATGTAGGGTCAGAACGTTGCATGCACTCTACCGGAATATGCCAATAAACTAGTGTACACAATCTACGGCTGCTGTTGGACCCTCTCCATTCTACATATCGATGACTATATTTTGGGATTATGGGCTTCCGCAGCATACATCCATACTCTACCATTGGCCCAATATTGGACTGGACTATTGGTGCTGTTAAACTTTTTTCCTTGTAGACCCTTTAATATTGTCATATAGTCATGTATTGTCATGTATCATATTGTCTGTGTTTCAGTTGAAATTATGATGGCGTCCACTGATTGTCTGAAACGTTCATTGGCAGAAATAGCCCCTTGTTAGCTGTTATTGTGGGTGATTTTGTGACCTGCAGAGTAAGGCTATGTTCACACAATGTAAGTTCTGTAGGAATCATGGCTGTTGTTGCAACGGCCGTGATTAGTACGGAACTTATGCTATGCTGCAGCTGAGGGAATCCCGGCCGGAGTGTATACACATAGGGGGAGATTTATCAAACATGGTGTAAAGTGAGACTGGCTCAGTTGCCCCTAGCAACCAATCAGATTCCACCTTTCATTCCTCACAGACTCTTTTGAAAATGAAAGGTGGGATCTGATTGGTTGCTAGGGGCAACTGGGCCAGTTTCACTTTACAACATGTTTGATAAATCTCCCCCATAGTATACGCTGCGGCCGGGATCCCTAGCGGCGCCGCAAGAAACTGACATGTCCGTTTTTTGCAGTCGCTATTCATTGAATGGCGGCTGCAGAACACCCTGTCAGTTCACACAATGGAGCAGCGTGAGCCGCGGGGAATTGGGATGCGGGAATGCACGGAAGCACCCACATCCGAATTCAGCGGCCTGGATGATCTTTTCTGAGACCGGCAGTTCCGTGACCCGTCCAGGTCACAGAACGTCCGGTCTCATACAACGTGTGAACATAGCCTCACGGTGGTATTACAGGTCAACTGTAAGGTATAATGGCGCAACCATTGGCTGTGCTAGAACCGGCCCTGGAGCCCTAGAAGGACAAATACTACAGAGGACATGTGATTGTTGTACATTTACCATGAGAAGAAAGCAACCATGTGTTTTAAAGCGAATGTACCATCATTTTTTTATATGAATAGACCGCGCTGATGTGCGGATGGCGGTGTCATGCTCCTCTTTTTGAACCACGGCCCGATTCCCGAGCACAGCACCGGTCTATTCCCAGGCACTGGCCGACCTGAAGCACTGGAGACGGGCCTGGCTGCCCCCAGTGTGACCTGGTGGTATTACAGGTCAACTATAAGGTATAATGGCACAACCATTGGCTGTGCTAGACCCGGCCCTGGAGCCCTAGAAGGACAAATACTACATGTGATTGTTGTACATTTACCATTGGGATCCAAGCATTTCAGTTTACACCTTCAAGAAACATTGCCCAAATGACTCTCCTCTAGCCAGCCGAACACATCTAGAGAAAACATGATGGGGGCCGACATATAAGATGACGTACAAACAACCTTCATCATATTCTCCGAGCGCCCGTGAACAATAGCTTGGCTTCTGTTCTTTATACACAGCTGCTGACTCCGACTGTCAACACCATGCGAGAAGTAACAGAAAGACCTTATTATTTTTAGCCTAAAGTTTCCAGCGTTTGATGGCAGCAAGTCCCGAATCCCTCACATTTTCACTTCACACTAATACCAGCCCCCCCCCCCATCCACTTTATGGTTTGTATACCTGATCCGTGCAGCTGAAATGGTACATAGCAGCCACCTCGGCTACATTCGGTCATAGTCCTCTGTTTACTTTATATATTGAATAGGAGACATTGACAAGCCGGCTCATCGTCCTCATCAATTATTTAAAATATAAATACTGGGAAAATGTGGGCAGGTTGTATTGTCATTGTCAATGGCCATCTGCGATGGAAAAGAGGAAGGGTTAATGTAGGTCAGGAATTTCTTAACACATAGATGATAAATATTTGAATGTCATAATTCATCGGAGCTGGAAGTCAGTGAAGGGATCCATGCGCTCCTCCTCTTCATCTTTTATTAAAGCATATATCAATATATTATAGGGAAGCCGTACCTGTAAATATATGCATTTATTTAATGTATTGGTAGCTTATCTTGTCCGTACATCAACTGCAGTCGCCAAAGAGTCCATCTAGGGTGACACAGGGGAAAAAAAAAAAAAAAAAAAGTGGGCGGAGGAGAGGAGTGGAAAGAGGAGAGGAGGGAGGTGCAGCTGCAGCATTTCTCCTATAATGTGCATGCTATGAGAGGGGGATTGTTCTAGCATCACATTAGAAAATGCTCACTCACTTAACACAGTATAGAGAGAAGATGTAAGCGGGGATATAGAAGGGACCCAACTTTCATACACACATCTACGGGTGTAAATTTTTAGTTTAAAGGGGTTATCAAGAGAAAATATTTTTCTTTCAAATCAACTGGTGTCAAAAAGTTATATAGATTTGTAATTTACTTCTATTTAAAAATTTCCAGTCTTCCAGTACTTATCAGCTGCTGTATGTCCTGCAGGAAGTAGTGTATTCTTTCCAGTCTGACACAGTGCTCTCTGCTGCCACCTCTGTCCATGTCAGGAACTGTCTAGAGCAGTAGCAAATCCCCATAGAAAACGTCTTCTGCTCTGGAGAGTTCCTGACATAGACAGAGTTGGCAGCACAGAGCACTGTGTCAGACTTAAAAGAAAACATTTCCTGCAGGACATACAGCAGCTGATATGTATGGGAAGACTTGAGATTTTTAAATAGAAGTAAATTACAAATCTAAATAACTTTCTGAAACAAGTTGATTGGAAAGAAAAAGATTTTCACTGGAGTACCCCTTTAACAGTATTTACATCTATAATGCCAGTATATTTTTGGTGGTGTTGTAGAGGGATCAACAATATTTAAAGGGGGTATCCAGGAATAGAAAAAAAAAACAACACACAGCTACTTTCTTGCAAAAACAGCGTCACCCCATTTAGCACTTTAATGGAACTGAGCTGTAATACCACACACAAACTGAACACAAGAGTGGCGCTGTTTCTGGAAGAAAGATGCCATGTGTTTTGAAGCCTGGACCACCCCTTTATGCTCACTTCCTGTGGTGAGGGTTGGGAAACTCATGCAAACAAAGAAAGAGGGGTCATCGAAAGCCCCAAACAAATCTAGCAAGGATCACCAGGCACATTGGGATTGGTAGTCATAAGCTATGCCTGTTACTGGGGATATGAACCCTTGGTACATTGAGTTCCCAGATTTAATTCCAGCAGGTATCGTAGTTCTTGACGGTAACCTACAAAGAAGAAATAAAGCTTTTATCTGTAGGGAAATGAAGACTGGGAGCTGCCAAGGAGGATGCCCGTCAGGAGCGTATAAACAACCCGCACCAGAAGATTTATGTGTACAGTGTTTATAGGAGGCCCGATGACTATAATAGAGCATGTTCCTTGGGCATTGGTTTATAGAACTAAATACCTAGACAATTCTTTCTGCCTTTTTTCCATTTTTGTTAAAGTAAAAGTTCCTCTTTATCTATCTTGTGTGAGCTAGAAGTGTCAGAAGCAAAAGGGGCGCGAGCCTTGGGGACTTCCTAGTGACACCGAGTACAGGAGAGTAATGTAGAACGGAGAGACACAAGCTACTGTATGGAAGAAGGAGGGAAGGAAAGAGGCGACAAAGAGATGAAGGAGGAAAGGAAAGAGGCGACGAAGAGATGAAGGAGGGAAGGAACGAGGCGACGAAGAGATGAAGGAGGAAAGGAAAGAGGCGACGAAGAGATGAAGGAGGGAAGGAATGAGCTATGGAAGAAGAAGAAGAGAAGGAAAGAGGTGATGAAGAGATGAAGGAGGGAAGGAACGAGTTATGGAAGAAGAAGGGAAGGAAAGAGGCGACGAAGAGATGAAGGAGGGAAGGAACGAGTTATGGAAGAAGAAGAAGAAGAGAAGGAAAGAGGTGACGAAGAGATGAAGGAGGGAAGGAACGAGTTATGGAAGAAGAAGGGAAGGAAAGAGGAGACGAAGAGATGAAGGAGGGAAGGAACGAGTTATGGAAGAAGAAGGGAAGGAAAGAGGAGACGAAGAGATGAAGGAGAAAAGGAAAGAGGCGACGAAGAGATGAAGGAGGGAAGGAACGAGCTATGGAAGAAGAAGAGAAGGAAAGAGGTGACGAAGAGATGAAGGAGGGAAGGAACGAGTTATAGAAGAAGAAGAAGAGAAGGAAAGAGGCGACGAAAAGATGAAGGAGGAAAGGAAAGAGGCGACGAAGAGATGAAGGAGGGAAGGAACGAGCTATGGAAGAAGAAGAAGAGAAGGAAAGAGTTGACGAAGAAATGAAGGAGGGAAGGAACGAGCTATGGAAGAAGAAGAAGGGAAGGAAAGAGGTGACGAAGAGATGAAGGAGGGAAGGAACGAGTTATGGAAGAAGAAGGGAAGGAAAGAGGAGACGAAGAGATGAAGGAGAAAAGGAAAGAGGCGACGAAGAGATGAAGGGGCGAAGGTACGAGCTATGAAAGAAGAAGAAGAGAAGGAAAGAGGTGACGAAGAGATGAAGGAGGGAAGGAACGAGCTATGGAAGAGGAAAGAGGGAAGGGAAGAGGAGACGAAGAGATGAAGGAGGGAAGGAACGAGCTATGGAAGAAGAAGGGAGGAAAGAGGCGATGAAGAGATGAAGGAGGGAAGGAACGAGTTATGGAAGAAGAAGAAGGTAAGGAAAGAGGCGATGAAGAGATGAAGGAGGGAAGGAACGAGTTATGGAAGAAGAAGAAGAGAAGGAAAGAGGTGACGAAGAGATGAAGGAGGGAAGGAACGAGCTATGGAAGAAGAAGAAGGGAAGGAAAGAGGCGATGAAGAGATGAAGGAGGGAAGGAACGAGTTATGGAAGAAGAAGAAGAGAAGGAAAGAGGTGACGAAGAGATGAAGGAGGGAAGGAACGAGCTATGGAAGAGGAAGGAGGTAAGGGAAGAGGAGACGAAGAGATGAAGGAGGGAAGGAATGAGCCATGGAAGAGGAAGAAGGGAAGGAAACAGGAGACGAAGAGATGAAGGACAAAAGGAATGAGCTATGGAAGAGGAAGGAGGGAAAGAAAGAGGCGATGAAGAGATGAAAGAGGGAAGAAACGAGCTATGGAAAAAGAAGAGAAGGAAAGATGCGACGAAGAGATGAAGGAGGGAAGGAATGAGCTATGGAAGAAGAAGAAGGGAAGGAAAGAGATGATGAAGAAATGATGGAGGGAAGGAACGAGCTATGGAAGAAGAAGGGAAGGAAAGAGGTGATGATAAGATGAAGGAGGGAAGGAACGAGCTATGGAAGAGGAAGAAGGGAAGGAAAGAGGTGACAAAGAGATAAAGAAAAGAAGGAGGAAAGAAAAAAGGGTGTGCAAGAACAAAGGAAAATTGAAGAAGGGAAAGAGGAATAAAGGAAAGAGGAAAATTAGGAAAGGAAGAAGGATTGATAGAAGGGATAAGAAAGAAGCAGGAGATGAAAAAGGCAGTAGAAAGACAATGTGACTCACGAAGTAAGAAGTGAGTGAAGATGTGAAAGAAGGTGAAACAAAGGAAAGAAAGTAGTAAGTAGAAAGTGAGGAAAGAAGGACATAAGATAGGAAGGAATGAGTGAGGAGAGAAGGAAAGGAAGTAGGATGCCAATAAATGAATGGAAAAGGGAAGACAGAGTATGGAATAATGGAAAGAATAAAGTGGTAAAAAGGGAAGGAAAGAAGGAAATAAGGAAGGAGGATGGGGAAAAGGAAGAAAGAGATGGAGAAAGAGAAGGAAGAAAGGAGAGAAGGAACAGGAAGAGACATAAGAAGGAAGAAAAGAAAAGAAGGAGGAGGGAGGAAGGATGAAAGCAATGAAAGGGTGGTATAAATAAACAATAGTTGGTGAAAGAAAAGGAGGGAAGAAGAGATGATGGAAGGATAGAAGGAAATGAAACTACATGGAAATAAGGAGACAGGGAAAGATGGGAGAAAAAAAGCACCAGGGAAGCAAGAGAAGACAACTAGAAAAGAAAAACAAGAAACAGTTGCCTTTCTATATGGCGTGTTGGTCCCCGGCATTATACTTACACCCCACAGGTCCGGCTCTTACTTCATAGCTCACATCTTCTCTTATTACTTTCACATATAAATAACCCTCCTGGTGCTTCCTTCCCACTGTTCAGCCATTTCCTGAATCCAGATAGTTTCCTCTAGGCCAGGGCTTCCATCTTCCCTCCCGTGGTCCAGGCTGATGGGATGGGGTTGTTGAGCTCTGCTGAGTTTTTCATTTCGTTTTCAGGGATGATGAATATATGGCGCAGCTCTTCCAGCTATCACACAGCTCAGTCTTCCTGCAGTCAGCGGGGCTGGGATTACATCACCAGTACAGCTGAAATTAGAAGTGTTATCCAGCTTTCCTGGGCTCCTGTCTGGTACTGTAATATAATGCATCCCTCAGCTCAAGTGCCCCCTCTGTAGGCCAGAAAGACAATAAAAGCAACCATGAACTTAAGAGAAAAGTCAGCCAAACCTGTTGGAGCCGTATCTAATGAGTTTGGGGACCTCCTGAGTTTTCCCCAAGAAGATTCCTTCCTTACTTTTTCATTTTTTACTTCTTCTCTCTTGTCCTTCCTTTTTCCCTTTTTACTTCTTCTCTCTTCTTTCTCTGTCCCTATCTTCCTTCTTTCCCCACTACCTCTCTTCCTCCTTCTTTCTTCCACCCTCTTCCTCCTCTTGTCCCTTTCTTCTTTCCTTACTCCCTCCATTCCTCCCTCGTTCTTCCTCTGTTCTTTATTTCCTTCCTTCCCTCCTTCCTTTTTCCTCCTTCTCCCTTTCTCTGTCCCTATCTTCCTTCTTTCCCCACTGCCTCCCTTCCTCCTACTTTCTTCCACACTCTTTCTACTCTTGTCACTCTCTTCCTTCCTTCCTTCCTCCCTCCCTCCATTTCTCCCTCGTTCTTCCTCTGTTCCTTCCTTCCTTCCTTCCCTCCCTCCTTCCTTTTACCTTTTTTTCTCCATCTCTCTTGTCCTTTCTCTGTCCCTTTCTTCCTTGTTTCCCCACCCCCTGCCTTCCTCTCCCTTCCTTCCTTCCTTCCTTCCTCTCCTTCCTTTCCTTTCCTTCCTTTCCTTCCCTCCTTCCTCCCTTCCTTCCTTCCTTCCTTCCTTCCCTCCTTCCTCCCTTCCATCCTTCCCTCCTTCATCCCTTTCTTCCTTCCCTCCTTCCTCCCTTCCATCCTTTCTTCCTTCCCTCCTTCCTCCCTTCCTTCCTTCCCTCCCTCCTTCCTCCCTTCCTTCCTTCCCTCCTTCCTCCCTTCCATCCTTCCTTCCTTCCCTCCTTCCTCCCTTCCTTCCTTCCTCTCCTTCCTCTCCTTCCTTTCCTTCCCTCCTTCCCTCCTTCCTCCCTTCCTTCCTTCCTTCCCTCCTTCCTCCCTTCCATCCTTCCTTCCTTCCCTCCTTCCTCCCTTCCTTCCTTCCCTCCTTCCTCCCTTCCATCTTTCCCTCCTTCCTTCCTTCCTTCCTTCCTTCCCTCCTTCCTCCCTTCCCTCCTTCCTTTTACCTTTTTTTTCTCCTTCTCTCTTGTCCTTTCTCTGTCCCTTTCTTCCTTCTTTCCCCGCCCCCTGCGTTCCTCTTCCTCCTTCTTTCGTCCACCCTTTTCCCCCTCTTATCCCACTATTGTTTCCTTCCTTCCATCTTTCCTCTCTTCCTTCCATCCTTCCTCCCTCCCTCCATTCCTCCCTCGTTCTTCCTTTTTCCCTTCCTTCTTTCCTCCCTTTCCGCTATCTTTTCTTCCTTCCTTCCTTCCTTCCTTCCTTCCTTCCTTCCTTCCTTCCTTCCTTCCTTCCTTCCTTCCTTCCTTCCTTCCTTCCTTCCCTCCTTCCCTCCTTCCCTCCTTCCTCCCTTCCATCCTTCCTTCCTTCCTTCCTTCCTTTTACCTTTTTTCTCCTTCTCTCTTGTCCTTTCTCTGTCCCTTTCTTCCTTCTTTCCCCGCCCCCTGCGTTCCTCTTCCTCCTTCTTTCGTCCACCCTTTTCCCCCTCTTATCACACTATTGTTTCCTTCCTTCCATCTTTCCTCTCTTCCATCCTTCTTCCCTCCCTCCATTCCTCCCTCGTTCTTCCTTTTTCCCTTCCTTCCTTCTTTCCTCCCTTTCCGCTATCTTTTCTCCCTTCCATCCTTTCTCTTTCCCTCCCTTCATTCCTCCCCTCCTTCTTTCTTTATTTCTTTCCTCCCTCTCTTTCTTCCTTCTTTCACCTCTTCCTTCCCTTCTCCCTCCCTCCTCCATCCATTTCTTTCCTCCTCTCCTCCAGCAGTGGGTCCATAAGGCTTATGGACACCTATACACCTCTACGATGATCTTTTCCTAAGCCCTTCTTATAATAGGTTCACGATATGATAAAGCTTCATTATCTCTAAATGCTTAATAACAGCAAGAAAGTAAAGTTCATATAAAGTCACCGATGTGTAATTTCATATGCAAAAAAATCCCAATGACCAAATTGACATTTCCCCGTTATTGCTTCCTCCACACCCTTCACCTCTCCGGGGGGAGACATTATCTGCGGGATAATAGGATAGGAAGGTTCCCAGGGTGATTTGTACCCTATGAAGTCCAGTATAAAATAGCCGAGGCGTAAATATCCAATTAATTGGTTAAAAGGTCTGGAATAAGAAAGCAAAATCTGCAGAATAGAAATGCAATGTAGTATACTTATACAAGTGTTAGGGGGGGGGGGGGGGGTCTAAATTATATGGTGGGGGGTAATTAAATAAAGAGCACCATGTAATGTTTTGTTTATCCTGTGGAGGTGCTGTGGAGGAATCACTTTAGTGCCCAGTGTCAAGTGGCAAATCATAGCATTGGGGTGCCCTATGATCAGATTATATTCAAGAGACTTGTATCCAATTGTTATTACCAACCCCGTTTAAAGGGGATGCTTACTAAATTATGTGGGTGGCTATTACTATATTGGAGTAAAAGTATATTGACAGACAAAAGAGTCACGGCCTGTTCTACATTTTGTCTATATAGACCTGTTCCTGACCAAGCACTGTGCTAGAACTGCCCCTTGGCCTTTACTGCCATAGCATTTGCTGTATGTTGCTCCCACCCTCACAGGAACTCTTAACTAGTCATACATATTAGAAAAGTGTAGACCAAAACTGCCAATGTCAACGGGATCGGCTGACAATCTAATGCATTGGGACCTCCAAACTCTCCTCTGATGTTGGGGAAATGAGTTGCCGCCAGAGGACAGTAACAGTGGCTTTACCCCTCTCTACCTTGTGAACACTTGAGATATGCTTGGCCAAGGTAGATATCAATATATTTGGTGGGAAAGACAGCTGTCAGCCAAATGAACCAATGGCTTTCTTACTTCTATAGCCACTCCCTAAATTCCACCCCCTAGGATCTGCATCTTAACTCTATGTCCATCTCTATGTCAATATCTAAAGGGGCCTATACACCTTGAATGACTGTTGGTTGAATGATGGCTTTGCTATCTTTCCTGACCTCCCCATATACATGGACGTTCATGTCTATAGGGAAGGGTAAGCCACAGCCAGACAGGGAATAACAGGGCCAGGTAGTAAAAATCCATTAGGTCCCCATTTGCATCATCTTTCGGTTGTGAGCTGGGAAGCCCCCATTAGAGATGAGCAAACTTTTCAAAAGTTCAGTTCGGCTACTTCACCGACCTTTAAAGCAGAGTTCGGGTTCGGTTTGGAAGAATTTGAACTTTTCTTAATCCCCAAAAATATTCTAAATTATATTAAGCAGTTGTACAGTTAGTTTTCTGTATGCTAGACGTGCATAGACATGATCCCCATGTATGCTGATGGCTTTCTAGCCTGCCAGCTTGTTTTGTGTATATTTACTTATCACAGCATGTTTTCTTCCAAATGTTGCTTTTTTTTTGTTTCGACCAGCAATATTTGAATGAAAACAAGCTGTGGTAAGTAAATAAACACAAAACAAGCTGTGATAAGTAAATATACACAAAACAAGCTAGCGGGGTAGAAAGCAATCGTCATACATTGGGATCGCCTAATGCTTGCTACCCCACCAGCTTGTTTTGTGGATATATTTACTTATTACAGATTGTTTTTGTTCCATTGTTGCTGTTGGAAATGAAAAACAGCAATACTGGAAAATAAACATGCTGTCATAAGTAAGTATACACAAAGCAAGCTGGTGAGGTAGAAAGCAATCACCATACACGTGGATCGCGTCTATCGCTTTCTACCCCGCCAGTTTGTTTCGTGTATATGAGAGCATGTTCTCATTTTAGTGTTGCTGTTTTTAGTTTCCAAGAGTGACATTGGAACAAAAACATGCTGTGATAAGTACATATGAACAAAAAAAAGCTAGCTGGGGACTCAGGAGACCCATAGGAGGACACCAGGGAATGTGGACAGGTAAGCATATATGTATGTATGTAAGAATGTATTAAATTGTGCGGCCAACATCTTTACAAACTTTCCCAAAAATTCTGTTCGGTAACAAACCAATTTTTTTTTAAAAGTTCTTAACGAATCTTAAGTTCGCTTCGCTCATCTCTAGCCCTCATACATTTTATACTGTTGGCCAAACCAGCCACCAATGGTGTGTTCATCCAACATTGGTATAAAAAGTATGGCTCAACACAAGTAAAAAAAAAAAATTTCTGCATAAGGACAACAAAGAGGCAACAGGTCAATATGATCCACAGTAACTATCCATAAATGACAACTACTAATCACCCTATGCCAAGCACAGTTACCCAACTAACTCAGCAATTCATTGGAAAATAATTGCACGTTTAAATGAAGGTATCGTCAGGCCCGACTCAGGAAAATTAGACGTAATGAGGAAAATTGTGAGATCTAAATTCAAATTTAATTGGATATCTGTCCGGGGAATAGAAAGTAAATTATCTCGGTAAAATTAGAAAATTATAAATTTTGTTTTGTCAAAAGATTTCGCATCCAAATATAACATAATTAACTATAAAACAGTGCATCCTGCTGTGTTGCATTGTGTAAGATGTAGCTCTGTGTATAGATGGAACCGGTGTGAACGCAACTCATAGGGGTAGACCCATATTGGGGTTATACCCTATAACAACTTCACCCAATGACCATCACCCTCAATTATTAAGGTCCTTGTTCTCCAAAGGAGTCATGTACAAGTCTAGAGCCAACTGTGGACATGTCTTGCCCCAAGAAGGTCCAACTATGGACTCTGGAACCAATATCTGGAGATGTTTCGAAGCCAAGGTTAACATAATGGCTCATTTGCAAGTATTAATATCCATGGGGCTTCCGACTCCCTAAGCAATGATGTACGGTCATCCTTTAAATGAACCCGACGCCCAAGCTGGGACTTCATTAATGCTCGCGAAGATCCTTGTAACAAACCGAGCGACGGCCAAGTGACGATTCCCTGTAAGCTCGGCTGAGCGGAGGATTCTTATTATCCATGCCCCAGTCCACAAACAAAAACCTTTTGACTGAACGTTCGGCTTATTTTTAAGAGAGCAATCCTCTGGAGGGAAGGCGACATTTACTGCAGCTTCAGCGAAGACGAGAAAGTTTTGCATCACGTTCCCGATTTAACCTCAGAGGCCCAAGGGAAGACGCTTATGAGAGTCTTTGTTCCCTTCTATTCTTCATAACTCCATGTGCTGGCATCGGAAAAAAAATTTGCTAAATAATGTCTAGAATTTTTTTTTTTTTTTTTTGCTTTCACAAATTACTCAAGCGGCTGAAGATGAACCTTTTGAACCCGATGTTTTTAGTTTTTCTCATGTTTCATAAAAACCAACATAGCCGAAAATTCACACCATGGGTGAATAAATAGACAACTTTGTCGATTTTGTGGTCTTCTCTTTCGTCTTCAATGGGAAGAATAGCACTGCATGCTGCTTTATGCTTCCCATCATCCCTTCCCCAAAGAATTTTTCTGATGCTACATTTTAAAGATAGTGTTCCCATCAAGTCAGTGTCTGAATCTGATAAGACGCCTTAGGACATGAATGGAGACTTATATGCCATTCATGGTCCACTGGAAATTCTGGGAGGCCTTCTTGTACTTATCAGCTGCTGTATGTTCTGCAGGAAGTGATATATTCTTCCCAGTCTGACACAGTGCCCTGTGCTGCCACCTCAGTCCATGTCAGGAACAGTCCAGAGCAGGTGAGGTTTTCTATGGGGATTTGTTGCTGCTCTGGACAGTTCCTGACATGGACAGAGGTGGCAGTAGAGAGCACTGTGTCAGACTGAAAAGAATACACCACTTCCTGCAGGACATAAAGTAGCTGATAAGTACTGGAAGACTGGATATCGTCCGATTAACGATTTCGAAGTAACACATTTTTTTTTATAATGATCAGCGTTCAGATGGAACGATATATCGTACGGAAAAATCGTTTTGCGATCGCTTAAGCCTATCTCGCACATAGGTTAAATCGGTGAACGACTGTTTACATGGAACGGTGTGCGATTTTTTTTTTGCGAACGACCAACGATGATTTGAGAACATGTTCAAAGATCAAAATGAACGATTTCTCGCTCGTCGCTTGCTCGTTCGCTGCGTTTACACGTACGATTATTGTTTGAATTTGATCGTTATCGTGCAAATACGCACAATAATCGTTCTGTGTAAACGCAGCGTTACTAATTTATATAACTTTCTGAAAGAAAGGACCTGACTAAATGACATTGCTTTCTGTACATCGGTTTCTTAAAGGGGTTATCCAGCGCTACAAAAACATAGCCACTTTCTTCTAGAGACAGCCCCACTCTTGTCTCCAGCTTGGGCGGGGTTCTGCTGCTCAGTTCCATTGAAGTGAATGGAGCTTAGTCGCAAACCGCACCTGAACTGGAGACAAGAGTCGTGTTGTCTCTGAAAGAAAGTGGCCATGTTTTTGTAGCACTGGATAACCCCTTTAAAGATGAGCACTCCTTGTGTCCTGGCATGGTACTGCAAGTGCGAAAATAAAATAGTAGTTTAAATGTGATGCTTTTCTACATTCAAATGTTATTATGATGACTCTAAGATTTTTAAGGACAATGGGGGAGATTTATCAAACATGGTGTAAAGTGAAACAGGCCCAGTCGCCCCTAGCAACCAATCAGATTCCACCTTTCATTCCTCACAGACTCTTTGGAAAATGAAAGGTGGAATCTGATTGGTTGCTAGGGGCAACTGGGCCTGTTTCACTTTACACCATGTTTGATAAATCTCCCCCTTAGAGTTACATTTTGACTCCCTTTAAGGGGATTCAGTAAATGAATGATTAGGGCTGGTAGTGGCACTTTGTAGCTTTTCCCTTACTAAAAACTCCAGTAGATGTAGTTAATATTATTCATTACTTCAAACTTAAAGTATCATATCATAAAGTGCGAGATATAGCGCAGGACATTGCTAATTCATGGCGTATGATCGGACGCATTTTACCGCGGGGTCTACTGTATCTCTGCTCGGCAAGCGGAATCCAACGCGAGGCCTGGGAGGCCATATAGTAGATTGGGGGGGTTAGTCCCAGGCTCTCATTTATAGCTGCTAAGTGAATAATTATTATGGGCAGAGGGGCCGATACTTTCATGGTTTGGTTAAACATTAATGGAGGGAAAGGCTATGAATTATTGAGCGGTGGATAGTATGATGTATTTATGAGATGCAGCTTCTGGTGAATTACTGATGTGATTTCCATTGAGTACATGACAATTTCAGTAGGACAGTCAATACGGAAGCTGCTTATTCTAATCACTTGCTCGGGGCGTTATAGAATTTGTTCCTTTATTAAAGCCCTCATTATGGTCTCCAACCCAAGCATTTGTCTCTTGGTCCTCTAGCACAGGGGTAGGGAACCTTCGGCCCTCCAGCTGTTGCAAAACTACAACTCCCATCAGCCTGGACAGCCAAAGCTTTACCTGTCCTTCTATAATCTCCATAACCCCTATAGCCTTCCCCATGCATTGATTGAGTCACCCTTCTTGAAGTAAGCTAGAGACTGGAAAAGGGGAGACAGCAAGGCTCCAATGTACAAGTGTGGTGGAAGGCTGCCGGGTAGTGTTGTAGCAGCCGTGACCGGCCACTTGCTAGGTGGTAGAGTGCGACTCCACTACAATGGTGGTTTGTCGGTGGAGTGTAGCTCAGCCAGATGGTATAGTGTTGTGATGCCAGTGCTGAATCAGCACACAGGTATGAGGCACACCTACTTTTAGTTTTCTTAGAGGCTGGCTTTACCCTGTCCCCAATGGTGACCTGCCGGGTTGTGATGGGTCCCTTGGGCGCTTATCACGGTGGTCCGGAGTGGAGTTATGACCCACCCGGACTGTTGGTACCGCCACCCACAGAAAGGGGAGATAACCCAAGAATGGTGTAACTGATGTGTAGGTGCTAGTACAATAACCACTGAGTCCCGGCAAAATAAATAAACTTACTTTACTGATGAATACGTTGGCCTACAAGTAGACAATAACTTGTGAACGCAGAGTATCAGTGCTGACTTGGTTGCGTGCTGAGAAGAATAGAGTGATTTTATGGTAGTGCAGAGCAATAAATCATGAGAGTTCAAAGTAGTGGAGAAGAGTTTGTGTTAAGAGTCTTAACCTAATGTAGTACTGTGCTCTACTGGAACTTTAGAAGAAGAAGAATACTTGAGAATACTTGAAAGAAGAAGAATACTTGTGCCCAGGGAAGAAACAGAGTGCTGCACCTCACACCTATGGCTGATACTAGTGCCGCTTGGCTAAATAAAAAAACACATCAGAATTTTGTGTATGAATTGATCAAGCCACACTGCCCCATGTACCTCGTGCCGGTATCTGATACACATGGGTCCCTACACTAAGTCCACACCGTGCCAGTCAGTGGCCACCAACCCCGCAGGCGTGCACAGCCAGGGAACGGGGGCCATGGGACGGCCCTGTGATGTGTTTTTTATTTTAGCCTAGCGGCACTAGTATCAGCCATAGGTGTGAGGTGCAGCACTCTGTTTCTTCCCTGAACCGCATTTTGTTTCTCTCTTTTCTCCGTGTATTGCACTCCTCCTGGTGAGACCCACATGACCGCAATTAGCAGGAGACACCTGAGTGCACATGGTTTTAATCCCTCCTGTTTTTTCCCATTCTGTTTGCTGCAGCTATGGTGAGTGTAATACCTGATCCAGACTTGTGCTGTTTGGGGGCGACCTTCTCCGCCGGCAGTGCTGGCCAGGTTCTGGTGTGGTGTTTTTGGGTCTGGTCCTGTGGCATGGGGGTCGCAGGGCCGTCCCATGGCCCCCGTTCCCTGGCTGTGCACGCCTGCGGGGTTGGTGGCCACTGACTGGCACGGTGTGGACTTAGTGTAGGGACCCATGTGTATCAGATACCGGCACGAGGTACATGGGGCAGTATGGCTTGATCAATTCATACACAAAATTCTGATGTGTTTTTTATTTTAGCCTAGCGGCACTAGTATCAGCCATAGGTGTGAGGTGCAGCACTCTGTTTCTTCCCTGAACCGAATACTTGTGCCCATGTTTCGACCTTTGTCGCTGTAACCACCTGTTGCCCTACAGTGTCGGGTGACCTGTCTTCCTGGGGTGAGACAAGTCCCAGACCTTGTTACCTGAGTTGAGCAAGGTGTCCAAAGTTACCTGGTTTCACCTGCGTTGCAAGGTAGAGTAAGTAGGCTCTTGTCTGCTTTGCTCTATCCGGATCAATTCATCTAGCTTGAAGGATACTGTCCTGCACTGTGTTTGAGCTGTTCACAGCGTGGGTTGGGGTGATCTCTGACTTGTCTTCTCTGTTGGTGTTAAGCACTGCATTAGAGGTAGAAGTGTTGCTTTAAAGAAGAAAAAGTCTCTGTGTTTTCCATACGTCTGTCCACCACCACACTCCATACTAGACTACACTGGACTGACTAAGTGTCCTTGACAGGGGACCTGGTGGGGCCAGGGCCCAGCTTTACTACAGCAGGGACCGTCCTGTCTTGCATCCTCTCTCTACAGAAACGTGGCTAAGACTGACTAGGTGTGGGTGTACACTTCCTCTCCCCATGTGACAACTTCTTACAGGGTGTGTAACAGCTCCTGTAAGTGGTGGAGAAGAGAGTGCAAGAAGAAAGTAGGATAGAGATAGGTGGAAGAGAAGAGCAGCTCTCATTGTTGTGCAGATAATAAACAAAACAATAACCCTTAGTTCATTACAGCTGTGCAATATACATACATGAATACACATACTAATGGCATCTAGTGGCAAAACTTATACATGACTTCATTACCACTTCACTTTAAGTACAGGCTTTTGCGAGGGGTGTTCAAACAAGCAACACTCGTGGTGGGACACCACACACAGAGCTCTGATGTATCCTGGGTAGCAACAATAAACAAGGTAATGCATTGATGTGGCACCCATTGGCACCCCTGCATGTACCACCGCCCATTTTCTGAATGATAATGACCAGGTCCTTAAAGTGGACTTGTCAGCAGGAAAACATGAGTGTAAATAAGCCAATGATTAGATAAGGCTAGTGATTATGATTCCGGGCTTAGCTTTTTTTATTTGTATAGTCCCTTCTATTGGCTAGATAGCCTTTTTTTATATGAAAATGAGGCTCAAGTGCTTGGGGGCGTATCCCAGCTAAGCAAAAGTCCAGTTAATTCCAGCTCGTGTGCTCTTTATTTAATGCCTGTTAGACAAACAGGGTAGGTGGGTCATGACAGTGTTAGAGGACATGGGCTGAACTTACCTGAGTTCTTTACATGCTGGGAAACACCCCCTGGGCACTTAAGGCTTATTTGCATATTAACAAAAAAGCTTATATCTCTTCGATGGAGAGGACTATGGAGATAAAATAGGTATGGCTGGAGTCCTGATGACTAGCCCTATCTATTCATGGGCTTATCTTCACCCATGTTTTCCTGCTGACAGGTCCACTTTAAGAATCCAAAGCTGCATATACCTTTATAAAGCCACCTCTGTTTAGAAGAATGTGAATATTTTCCGTCATGCACCATTTCTTCGGCACTCATTACAGTCTATACAGTACAAGTAGCAGAAATAATGACTGTGTTTGTTTGTTCTTCTACCTGACTACCCCGTCCTCGCCGCTGCCCACACACTCAGTGAGATTCATCGTCTACAGGAGGATTTGGCAAAACTTCAATGTTTGACTTCTGGAGAGATTTCAGTTCCCGAACGATTGTTATGTCTGAGAAAAGGAAAATTTCAGGCCAATTATTGTAACAAATAGCGTAATTACATTGAGTCGCATTTGGAACATTGTAAATGAGGAGTTTCACTTCTGCCGTTTGCCAGGTGGTCTCTCTTTTTTTTCTTATTAATCTTCATTTCAGCTGTTCTGTAGTTTGCTGTACCAGATATGTCTGAGATGGCTCAGATGGTGGCACCATCACACCTATGATCCGAGCTTTCTACCATCTAGGCAGGGGGCACTACTTTTGTGCCATGTGACCCATAGACTCCCAGTATTGAATTGGTATCTGTGTGACTACTGATGGTCGCATTTACTGACTGATACTACATATAGGGACAAATACTGTCTGACTCTACATATGGGGGGTACTTTCTGTATCACACTAAATATAGGGACACCTTCCACCTGACACTACATATGGGGCACTTTCTGTGTGACAGTAGCTCTGAGGATACTTTCTGTGTGATACTAAGTATGGGGGCACCTTTTACCTGACACTACATATAGGGGCACATTTTGTCTGACACTACATATGGGTTCTGCTGGGGTTACTTGTTACTTGGTGTGACTTTCCTTAGGTGACAGTGGACTACCTTAAGAAAAAAGGACCAATCCAGACCATTGGGCTCTCAGATGTGGGGATTTAGAAGAAAAAGAACCTGCATCCGCAGCTTTGAAGATCTGCCTATTACTGTATGTGGGCACAGAGTGACACAGAACCAGGAACACAAGCCCTACCTCATGGGTAAAGTTAGCCGTCAGGGTGACCCCTAAGGAAACCTAGCACATTGCAGCAGATTTCCTGGCTTTAATTGCTCTTACCTAACTGCTGTGTGTTTAGCTCCTGTCTCAGTTATCAGGACTTGAAGACGATAGTGCCCCAGCGTAGATAAGTTTCTCCACCATCTCTTGTAGCCTCACCGGGAGTGTTACTAGCCTGGCATGGCTAGTACTGGAACTCTTGCCTGGCCATGTAGTGCATAGAAGATAGGTATGCAAAAAGGTTAGTGGAGCCTGAATTAGGAGTCTGAAAACACGGAACTGGCCAGATGTCCCTTCAGGGAAGGAGCCCCAGCAAAGGAATGGCTCCTGTACAGTAACCACCATATTAAGTGGCTTTCTCAGTCAATATCCAACTCAGTTACAGGTCTGATAATATGACCAGGGAAATACCAAAGCCAGGTATCCATCCACAGACAGCTGTTTCGGGGGGGGGGGGGGGGGGGGGGGGGGGGGGGGGGGGGGGGGTTGCCCCTCATCAGTGTGGAGCAGAATTCTGGCTAGGTCAGAGCAATGCCTAGTAGACCAAAACGCCAAACAAATCCTTGATCTTATGGAGCCCAGCCAAAGAACACACAGTCGGCTGGGTCCTTCCCACAGACCTTTTTGCATACTGATGTTTCCCAGGGGGCAATGCACCCAGGATTTCACTGTATTGAGCGCTTAGACCAGCAGCAGACATCTTTGGCTGGTATCCCTGAGATCAGTGATCTGTTTAACACATGGAAGATAGAGAGACACCTAGTGGTAGGAGTGCAGAATGCAGCCTACAGCCTGTAGCATACACATAGCAGTACCTAACTCCAGTCCGCTCCATATGCCTCCATAAGGAAAAGCTGATTTTTTCTGTTCCTTATCCACATGTCACCTGCATTATACTAACTGTGTATCACTGTCTCCATTACTGGGAGTCCATTGTTGATAGATAATAAGAGCGGAGGCCGAGGATATTTCTGGATTTCCTGTCCGTCATCCCACTGGAGAACATTACAGTCATCCTCAATCTGAAATGGCTGATAACAGCGAACAACAGATAGAGATGTCAGATTCTTTGCTTCAACCTTACGGCCATTTGTTACATAATTTTTTCCTATTTTTTTTCATGTTCGGGGAAAGCGTCATTATCTATTTCTAATTTTGCAGACACTTGAATTAATTGGTGAAGGGAAAGAATGGAA
This sequence comes from Dendropsophus ebraccatus, assembly GCF_027789765.1. Classification (NCBI taxonomy): domain Eukaryota; kingdom Metazoa; phylum Chordata; class Amphibia; order Anura; family Hylidae; genus Dendropsophus; species Dendropsophus ebraccatus. Next base: position 15,215,714 of record NC_091454.1, on the reverse strand, counting down.
ATCATGAAAGATTCGGAATCAAAGAAGAGAGAGCGACGGCCGCCAGTCCCCTCTATTATCACACTTCATTGGGAAACTAGGGCACGACGGCTCCTCACTAAAGTCCATGAGCTTGTTAGAGGAGAAGGAGATATCATCAATCTACCGGCCGTGTAACTGAGAGGAAATGGAGAAAATTATAAGGAAAAATAATTGTACTTCATAAATACATCTATCTATCTATCTATCTATCTATCTATCTATCTATCTATCTATCTATTATCTATTTATCTGTCTATTATCTATCTATTTATCTATCTATCTATCTATCTATCTATCTCCTATCTGTCTATTATCTATCTATCTATCTCCTATCTATCTATCTATTATCTATTTATCTGTCTATTATCTATCTATTTATCTATCTATCTATCTATCTATCTCCTATCTGTCTATTATCTATCTATCTATCTATCTATCTCCTATCTATCTATCTCCTATCTATCTATCTATCTATCTATCTATCTATCTATCTCCTATCTGTCTATTATCTATCTATCTATCTATCTATCTATCTATCTATCTTCTATCTATCTATCTATCTATCTATTTATCTGTCTATTATCTATTTATCTGTCTATTATCTATCTATCTATCTATCTATCTATCTATCTCCTATCTATCTATCTCCTATCTATCTCCTATCTCCTATCTATCTCCTATCTATCTATCTATCTATCTATCTATCTATCTATCTATCTATCTATCTCCTATCTATCATCTATCTATCTATCTATCTATCTATCTATCTCCTATCTATCTATCTCCTATCTATCTATCTATCTATCTATCTATCTATCTATCTATCTATCTTCTATCTATCTATCTATCTATCTAGTCCACTTGTATTTCTAGCGGCACCACCATTCAGTCTTTGTAGTCCGAGTGCCAGCCGGATAGTATCTGACCAACGATACCAATAGCTAAATAATAAACAATGTCCAGCAGCACTTTAAGTGAAAAAATCTTCAGTGGTTTATTCCATTAAACGTAAGGAAAACATAGGTGCAGCACAGCAAATAAACAAACGAGGATATGATGCGACGTTTCGGTGGCCTCCGCCACCTTTTTCAAGCATCTTGCTTTCATGCTTGAAAAAGGTGGCGGAGGCCACCGAAACGTCGCATCATATCCTCGTTTGTTTATTTGCTGTGCTGCACCTATGTTTTCCTTACGTTT